>NC_053154.1:172765231-172802731 GCF_016835505.1 Polypterus senegalus
CTTGAAATCACTTTGTGATTTTGCACGGGTAAAAACGTCTGCTGAAGTGTCAGATTCTTCTTTAACTCTTCTGCTTTCTGTATCTTGTGCATTGCATTCAGGTCTTTCAGGTTATCTTGATGTTTTGTCTCATGGTGCCGTCTTAGATTACAGAATTTGTAATTACAGCCACATTAGCTCCACAAATGAGACAAACGGGTTTACCGGCAATGTCAGTAAACATATACTCAGCCTCCCATCGGTTTTAAAGGCTCTATGTTCAGAATCACCTTTTCTCTTTGGCATCGTGTGGGCTAGCTTCGCAATAACTTGCAGCATCATAAGCTAGACTTGATTAACGCGAAGTGTTCGGCAAGGCAGCTGAAGCGCTGCATTATGGGATCTGTAGTTTATTGTGTTACCAGCGCTTCATATCCCCGGGCCATTAATAACAATAATATATAAAATGATCTCGCGGGCCGGATGTGGCCTGCGGGCCTTGAGTTTGACACATATGGACTAAATAGAACTTGAAAGATATATTTTTTCAAATGTGATTGAACAATTCAGATCGAGTTGATGCGCACTACAGTACATCGAACCCGCGTGCTATTGTGGTTTTGCCTCCGTGCCTCAATAAGTTACCCTCCCCTCGCTCTTACTTTTTTACCGTTCATCTAATGAATACACTGAGTATGGCTTTACCAAAACAATCATTGATCGCTAATAAAGTATCCATTATTCATAAAGCTTCAATTGGTGATCTGTCTTTCTGCGTTAACCGCATATTTTTTCATACGCCTCAAACCAAGGGGATGCGAGGCTAAAATAAATCGGGAAGCGCACGTACATACTCAGTGCATCACCTCTCGGGAATCGAACCTCGGACACCAGCGCTAGAGGCGAATCCTCTACTATTGCGCCACAGCGTGTGGTTTGTATATTTAGATAGATAGATAGATACTTTATTAATCCCAAGGGGAAATTCACATAATCCAGCAGCAGTATACTGATACAAAGAAACAATATTAAGTTAAATAGTAATAAAAATGAAAAAATGAAAAAAAAATAAAAATAAAAAAGCAGACAATAACTTTGAGTAATGTTAGCATTTACTCCCCTGGGTAGAATTGAAGAGTCATATAGTGTGGGTGAGGAACGTTCCCCTCAGTCTGTCAGTGCAGCAGGACAGTGACAAAAGTCTGTCACTGAAGCTACTCCTCTGCCTGGAGATGACACTGTTCAGTGGATGCAGTGTAGTATTCATGATTGACAGGAGTTTGCTTTATGCCCGTCGCTCTGCCACAGATGTTAAACTGTCCAACTTTACTCCTACAATAGAGCCTGCCGTCTTAACAAGTTTGTCCAGGCGTGAGGCGTCTTTCATCTTTTTGCAGCCACCCCAGCACACCACCGCGTAGAAGAGGGCACTCGCCACAACCGTCTGGTAGAACATCTGCAGCATCTTACTGCAGATGTTGAAGGATGCCAACCTTCTCAGAAAGTATAGTCTGCTCTGACCTTTCTTACATAGTGTATCAGTATTGGCAGTCGAGTCCAATTTGTCATCCAGCTGCACTCCCAGATATTTATAGGTCTGCACCCTCTGCACACAGTCACCTCTGATGATCACAGGGTCCATGATGGGCTTGGGCCTCCTAAAATCCACCACCAGCTCCTTGGTTTTTCTGGTGTTAAGATGTAAGTGGTTTGAGTCGCACCATTTAACAAATTCTTTGATTAGCTTCCTGTACTCCTCCTCCTGCCCACTCCTGATGCAGTCCACGATATAAGTGTCGTCAGCGAACCTTTGCACGTGGCAGGACTCCGAGTCATATTGGAAGTCTGATGTATATAGATTGAACAGGACCGAGAAAGTACAGTCCCCCTCGGCGCCCTGTATTGCTGAACACAATGTCAGACCTGCAGTTCCCAAGACGCACATATTGAGGTCTGTCTGTAAGATAGTCCACAATCCATGCCACCAGGTGTGAGTCTACTCACATCTCAGTCAGCTATTTGAGCGTAGCAGTGTAATTCGGTTTTTATTCAGCATTCTTTGGAACTGTTGCTTTTTGTCTGCGCACTGCGTCCGTTCACGTGAGCCACTGAATATGGTTTTATATGTCACTCGCTCGCTTCTAATTGTTTTGCTGCCTTCATAATTATATAATGTTTTCTTCAGTGGTTTTTGGAGCTCTTCCTGGTTTTCTACGTACTGCGTGATTACGTGGGAGGTGTGATGATGTCACACAAACTCCGCCCCACGGCTTCGAGCTCAACTCCATTACAGTATATGCAGAAAAATAGCTTCCAGTTATGACCATTACATGTAGAATTTCGAAATGAAACCTGCCCAACTTTTGTAAGGAAGCTGTAAGGAATGAGCCTGCCAAATTTCAGCCTTCTACCTATACGGGAAGTTGGAGAATTAGTGATGAGTCAGTGAGTCAGTCAGTCAGTCAGTGAGGGCTTTGCCTTTTATTAGTATAGATATATCTGGACTTTACAGATGGGTACTAATTGTTTTGCTGTAATGTAACTATAGTAATTGGGTCATTTAGTAGTACTTGTAAAACATATAAATTTCCATCATATAAAAAATTTCTACCTGAAATGAATTCTCACATTTCTCAGAGTAAATTCCTCAGAAGAAGGAAGTGGTTAACATTGATGGAATTCATGCCTAAAAACTACTTTTAGTAATTTAAAAACAAAAATGAAGTATTTTGGTTTTCCAAAGAATTTTATTGTGATCAGGTTTTTTTGATTAACAGTAAGCAGAAGAAATTGGGAAAAGTAAGTTTGGAAAAGAGTTCAAATTTTCAAAATCAAGAATCTCCCTCTCTACTACAAATCCCACCCAAAACCACAAATATTTTTTACTCTAATCCTGTAAATAAACATGAAATAGCAGTTGAGTTAAAATGCCTTGGCTAACCAGAGGAAGAGAGTTACCATGTTCAGCAGGCCTTGCATGAAGATGCTAGAAAATAATAAAAGAGGTAGAGTCGAGAGTTAAGGTCACAGATGCAAAACTGGAGATCTGACACCTAACCAGTTTCACCACAGATTTTCTTCACTTAGAGCTGGATGACCTATTAATCCATACTGTGGAAAGTTCAGGTAAAAGTAAACTTAGGGAAGGTTTATAATTACAGAGAGAATCAACAGACTTCCAACTAGAGGCCAACTTGGATTTTCAAACAGTAGGCTCTAACAGTATCTGCAGGAATAAACTGAAGGAGAGAGAGATGAAAATCCAAAAGAAGGAATAATTGTGGCAGAAGAAGTATAGTACAAGAGAGGGTGAAAGATAGAAAGTTAGAGACAACAAACCAGAAGGCATTTTCCAATGAATAGTCCCAGAGCATATGCATAATGGTGCCTGGAAAAGGCATAACAGTAAGAATCCATAAGCAAACCCATAGCATACCAGTTTAGAGGAGTAAGGCACTCTATCAACAGTGTACATATTTGAGTGAATGTGTTGATAGATTGGTCTTTTTTAAGGATTTTTTTTAAACTTCTACCAGAGATGGGGATACAGGGCCATCTTTGCCATTCTAAGAATATTTGCAGTGGACTATAGCATGCGTTAAAAATAGTTACCTACAGGGCAGTCACTGGTATTCTGCAATGGGAATGTAAGTAAAAGATATTATAAAGAGGGTGAGAGAGGAACTATAGGGAGAAACGCAACTTGTCTTAAGAAAAAATCTGAGTGATAGAAGAAAATGGGGGAAGAGGAAACATTGAAATAGATCTCGTCTGTTACGGGAAATGGACGTTTGAAGCGGAGCTCCGTTAGCAGCGTCTTTATTTTCTTCACTTTTTTCTTATTATTTTGAGGTATCTTGTATTTACCCGACCCGAGTGGTTTCCACTACAATATATAAACATAAGTACAAGAAAGTGGGTCAGAAAGAACTGGAAAAGAGACTTAAAACTACATCTAAGACTAGACAGACATCAAGACCAAGCCCAAGTGTGAGGTACGGCCTTTCAGTTACTGACCTGGAACAGGCAAGCGAAGGCACAGACTTCCCAGGACCCTGCTCCACTGTAAATTCTCCAGTCGAGAGCGAAAAATGGGAGCGGAGGTGCAAGTTATGCAGGTCACGAGAGCTTGCCGATTCCAGTAGATCACATGAGGCCAGAAATGGCCTTGCCGTCCGTGCTTTCATTCATTCCTCGCGAGCCTGAAACATCGGCTATAACCGGGGTTGCAACTGCACCTGCGGAGCTCGAAAGCCAAAAAGATTTCTCCGAACTGAAGGAAATGATCACAACATCAGCCATGGCCATAAGTGAGCTTAAGAAAGACATTCAGAAAAATATGAAAAAAAGATATTAAAGAACTGGAAATGCATCTATACAACTATTTTGACGCGACCTTTAAAGGTATGCTGGGGAAAATTGAGGATCACATCCAAGAAAATACGTCTAAACTGAAGAAACTTGCTGATCAGTTGGATGACGTTAACACTAGAATTACCAGAGCCTACGAAAATACTCCGATCCGTCGCACCTTAAATTGCTTCTTAAATCCCTTCACACCTCTCCGCCAGTGTCCTTTGTCCTCTAAATGTGCTGATAAAGAGAAGCTACAAGCAGCCGACTATTCCATCCCCCCACCAATTTAGAACGCACGAACTTCTCCCAGCTCATGTCTTGATTGATTATCTGGGAGTGAAGTGGAAATAATAGAATGTTATTTGGAACACACACATTTCATGTCTGTTACGTTTCTACAGTAATCTGTGTAAACACATTGTGAAAACAGAAACGTTTTTTATATTCTAGTAGTAGATGACAAAATGTAGGCATAAACTATATAATGTATGAAGCCTGAAGTCAAAATATCAAAGAAACATTTTCACAAAAGGTACAAACATAACACAATTGCGCTTTTATTCAAAAATATAACTGCAGAAACAAAAAGCCGCCTTAACATGTGACATTGACACCCGTTTATTGTAACTGCCTCCGTGGTGCAATAGAATCAGTTCCCGCCTGGGAATCAAAAGGTCACGAGTTTGATCCTGCACCACTCCGTTTTGAGAAGTAAACTGCTCTTATTCTTACTATTTTTGAATAAAAACATACATTTGATTTCAGTCTGTAACAGCCAGTGTAATTTATGATACTTGTAAAGGTTAGCATTTTTATTTTTTATTAATCAGTTTTATTATCTCAGCCGCGTTCACGAGCCCAAACACACCACACCCCCACATCTGACACTGCTGTTTTCACATAGACGCGCTATAACAGAGGTAAACTCAGCTCCCTTCTACGTTGGAGCAAGAGTGCACATACCATTGCTTGCATAATAAAGTGTCAGCAGGCTTTTCGTGGCATTACACACATTTTTAAGCATGCCCTCTGCACACTACTTGTGACTTTAGGCTTTAGGAAGTAAGTAAATAAATAAAGGTAAATCGTGTCATAAAATGATTTCTTCAAAACGTCACATATATTTGTCTCTTTCTTTTTTTTAAAATGTGCGCTGATCACCACTAGCATGTTGTAGCACACAGCATCTGGCCACCTGCATGTTCTTGCGCGCACTGAATAAGAGACAAATATGCAGTGTATCCTGTGCATACTGTGCAATATTATTTGAAAACGAACAGCATCAGATCCGGTTTGGATTTATGCTAACGCTGTTAGAGTCAGATCAGAAGGGGGGCGAGGGAGAGCGTAAACATGACTGAGAGAATCAGACTGAAAAAAAGCAAACATTTAGAAATGCCATACATTTACAGCTGATCTGACGCTGTTCGTTTTCAAATAATATTGCATTAGTGCAACGATGTTTTCTGATTGGTACTATTCAGGTCATAAAATGATTTCTTCAAAATGTCACATGTATTTGTCTCCTTCTTTTTATTCCGCTGCTGCGCTGACATCGTGCACAAGAAGGCATGAGATTATTCAGTGCGGTAGGAGCACGCAGGTGGCCGGTTGCTTGTACTATCACAAGCTTTTTTTAAAATGTGCGTTGATCACCGCCAGCATGTTGTATGTAGCACACAGCAACTGGCCTCCTGCATGTTCTTGCGCACACTGAATAAGCTCCTGATCTGACTCTAAGTAATAGCGCCAGCATAAATTCAAACCCGACCTGTCGCTATTCGTTTTCAAATAATATTGCATTAGTGCGATGATGTTTTCACATATATTGTCTCGTTCTTTCAGGTTTGTAATAGAAACCACAGCATAGACAGAAGTGTGTACAATGCTTCTTACAGGAAAAGGCGATGGAAAAAGAAAAGGTGATGCAGCATCAACAACCTTCAGTTCTAAGACCTCAGCTTCCCACAGGGAAGAACGTACAGTACAGTGTCAGGTAGGGCTGTTCGATATAACGATATATATCGGATGACAATATAAAAACGTCTATCGCTGCACATTACGCTTATCGTTTGTTTCGTGGTGTCGCAAAATAAACTGTTTACGCAATATTTTTTTCATTGTTTTGATGGCCACCACGTGGATGCAGATACACTAGCATGGCTGATGAAGACGAGGCAACACCAGGTAGCTCCACACAGAAGGATCTTGTTCCTAAACGAGGGGCTACCTCTGTAGTATGGAGATGGTTTGGATTTGAAGAGTCTGACACGGACCAAAAAATGGTACTGTGCAAATTATGCTGCAAACCGATCGCTACCACAGACTCCCAACACGACAAACCTCTTCTACACCTCCGCAAAAAGCACGTGAACGAGCATGCAGAGAGTTTACAACTGAGAGGCAGGCCACGTATGATATTACAGTTGTAAAGGTACTATTTAAAAGAGCATGATAAAAGCTTGGAAGATTAAATGCTACCAAAACAATTTGCTTAAGGCATAATTTTCCCTGCAGCGTTTGCTGTCAGCGTTAATCTTGTTAAAATTACGTTTACGCCACAACTGCATTAACATGGCAAATCTCCATTAACGCGTTACCGGGGCGATCAGCTGTAACTCATTAAAGGAGATTTGCCACACTACGATGTGCAAATTAACATTTTACTAGAATGTAGCCTAAAAAATATTATATTTAATATTTTAATATATTTTTGTCGTAAGCCTTATTGCTGCTACAGTTTGAAGTACAATGTTTACATTTGGTTTTGACAGTTAATGTTAGACTTGTATTTATTTTGTTTAAAGGGTTTATTGGCCTTATATAGTTTAGTTGTTAGTGCTTTGATCCTTTTATATTTAATATATGTTGTGAGAGTTATTGCTGCTACAGTTCACATTTTGTTTATGTCAGGCATTTTATATAGCAGTATTTTATATTGGGCCTTTAGTAATTTGTTTTTGAAAAGTGTTTTATATTTGATACATTAACATTTTACGTTTACATTCTAAGTCAAACATTTGCTCAAATGTTCTAAATAAAAGAACAGAAATAATTACAAGTTGAGTACTTCTCATTTTTGATTTTTTTAATTTAAATGAAAAAAAAAGGAGTGGTGATTATATAAACTATTCACTGAATACAAAGAAAATGTACAATATCGTGATATCGGGATATGAAATGAAATATCGGGATATAAGATTTTGGTCATATCGCACAGCCCTAGTGTCAGGTGCCCATTCAATGTAATAGGAACCATAGCACAGAGAGGTGTGTACACTGCAACAAGTACACATGTCATAAATGTAGGAAGGGCGGACGCGATTTACCTTTATTTATTTGCTTGCTTCCTAAAGCCTAAAGTCACAAGTAGTGTCCAGAGGGCATGCTCAAAAAATACGCGTAATGCCACGAAAAGTGCCTGCTGACACTTTACTACGCAAGCAATGGTAAGAGATGTGTTGGGCTCGTGAACGTGGCTGAGATAATAAAACTGACTAATTAAAAATAAAAAAGCTAACCTTTACAAGTATCATAAATTACACCGGCTGTTACAGACTGAAATCAAATGTATGTTTTTATTCAAAAATAGTAAGAATAAGAGCAGTTTACTTCTCAAAACAGAGTGGTGCAGGATTATGGAGGAATATTTTGGACAAAATTAAATAAATAAATAAATGCGTAAATAAATAAAAGTTCTGTGAAATGTGAGCATAAATAAATAAATGTGTCATGAAATGAGAGCCTAAATAAATATGTCATGAAATGACAGCATAAATAAATAAATGTCACGAAATATGTTTTTTGTTGCTTATTTATTTCATTTTGTCCGTAACATTCCTGCAAACCGTCATGAAATACGACTTGAAATGAAACTGTCACTTTTACTCGTCAAAGTTGAGAGGGTGGGCTCTAACACACCCTCTAGTTACTGATTGGTGAATCGAAGCACAAGAATTAATTAGAAAAATGCTTACTACTGCCGATGAAATGGATTCTGCCGAAGATATTACCTATTTCAGAGAGAGAATTGAAGATTTATCAGAAGAAATTACAATGTTGGTGGCCCTTTTAGACTCCAATGTAGAAGAAACTATTTTTGAAATTATCGAAGAACAGGTGGAACGGACTCTACTACACTCCAGTTCAGGTGACACAGTTCCCTGCTCTGGATGTCCATCCTAAACAAAATAAGGACTTATTACAATGTGCATCATACAGGCCAAGTTCACTTTTGAATAATGATGTTAAAATACTCTCAAAAATCATAGCTAGAAGGATGGAGAAAGTGCTGCATTCGATAATATCACAATATCAAACTGGATTTATCAAGGGTCGACGCTTGTTAATGTAATATACTCACCAGTAAAGTCAAACACCCCAGAGATGATATTATCATTGAATGCAGAAAAAGCATTTAACATGATTGAATAGAAATACCTTTTCACTACATTAGAGAAATTTGGGTTTGGCCCGAACATTTGTGCATGGATCAAACTACTGTATACCAATCCAGAAGCTTCAGCCTGTATTAACAACATTTGCTCAGACTACTTTAAACTAGAACGTGGTACCAGACAAGGATGCCCCTTGTCACCACTGCTATTTGCAATCGTCATTGAACCTCTGGTGGTTCACTGTCGAAACGCTTATCAGATAAAGGGGATTATCAGAGAGGAAGTGGAACAGAAAATTTCTCTATATGCAGACGATATGGTACTGTATATATCAGACCCACAAAATTCTGTGCCTGCAGTCTTAACAGCACTCGCAGAATTTCAAAAGATCTCTGGTCTTAGAATTAATTTGAATAAAAGTTTACTCTTTCCAGTAAATTCTCAAGCATATAATATTAGATTAGACACCCTACCTTTTATCATTGCAGATCAGTTTAAATACCTAGGGGTTAACATCACCAGTAAACACACAGCTCTTTATTAACAAATTTTTACCATCTGTAAAGAAAAAATTAAGCAAGACTTGCATAGATGGTCAACCCTTTATCTCACTCTAGCTGGAAGAATTAACATTATTAAGATGAGTATTCTTCCTAAGCTTCTTTTTTTTATTTCAACACATTCCAGTATACATTAATAAATCATTTTTTAAGCAATTAGATTCAACAATAACCTAATTTATTTGGAACTCAAAACATCCACGTATCGAGCGACCCTACAAAGACCTAAGGCAGAAGGTGGCATGGCTCTACCTAGCTTTCAGTTTTATTACTGAGCAGCAAACATACAAGCTATAAAAACTTGGACACAAATAGATGAACATACACGGGCATGGTCCGCAATAGAAGTAAAATCCTGCAGTACTTCTTTATATTCGCTGCTCTGTGCCCCAACAAATGCAAGTTAGCTCCATTTTACTAATAATCCATTAGTGCTTTACTCACTCAGAATATGGAACCAATGTAGAAAGCATTTTAGGATGGAGAATCTTTTATCTGTGGCACCTCTGCAAGAGAACCACCTCTTTCAAACCTCGCAAACATATGTAGTTTTTAATATCTGGAAAAGATTTGGGATTCGATTGCTTAGAGATCTTTATATAGACAACATATTTGCATCCTATGAACAATTACAATCCAAATTTAACTTTCCAGCTAGACATTTCTTTCACTATCTTCAAATTAGGAACTTTGTTAAACAGAACCTGCCCGATTTTCCTCATCTTGTACCCTCCTCCAGGCTAGAAAAAATATTGCTCAGTTTCGAGGACTCAGGCACCATCTCTGCAATATATAAAATTATTTTACAGTCGCTCCCTTTCAAAGGTCCAAGAGGACAATGGGAAAAAAGATCTCTTAATCAAGATATCAGAAAAGGAGTGGAAGGTAGCAATGCAGAGAATTCACTCGAGCTCCATATGCGCAAAGGATACAATCAGGTCAAGATCCAACCTGCAAACGCTGCAATAAAGTTCCAGCTTCACTGGGTCACATGTTTTGGGCCTGCAGCAAATTAATATCATTTTGGACCAAAATGTTTAAGTGCCTTTCAGACAGCCTTGGTGTCACAATTCCTCCTAACCCATTAACAGCTGTGTTTGGGGTTCTTCCAGATGGGCTTAAAGTGGAGAAGGACAAACAAACTGTGATTGAATTTACTACACTATTGGCATGCAGATTTATTTTGCTAAACTGGAAGAATCCTAACTCTCCTCTTTTAAGTCAGTGGGAAGCCGATGTTTTATACTATTTGAAATTTGAAAAAATCAGATTCTCGGTTAGAGGATCGGTACAGAATTTTTTTCAAAACCTGGCATAATCTAATCAATAATATTTTAGAATAAGCTCTTAAAGAACCGAGGAAGCAATTATTTCCGCATTTCTTTTTCTTCTCCATTCATCTCTATTGCCCTTTTAAACAAATCAATTTAGGTATGTTTACAAGCATTAAGTTGTACTCCGTTAGCCATGCTCTCTTTCTTAGGGGTGGGGGTTAAGTTGTTTTCATCAAGCCAAGTTATGAATGAGTTTGTGCTAAACTAAACATGGGTCTAGAAGTTTTTTGATCTTGTTGTAAGTTCACAAATTATAAGAACTACTGAAGTCCAAATTTGAGTGTGAGTTTAATTTATTAATGTTGAAAGGAAGAGCTTCAATTCAAGGAGAGGGATTGGTGAGTACTAGCCAGGCCCAAACTAGGCAAAACATAAATACCCAGTGATCTCCAAATTTGACAGAATAACCCTACCTTCTGCTCTGTCATAAATCAAAGTTGGATATTTAATGGATGGTCTTTTATTGTTCTATTAAAAAAAGTAATGGAAAGATTGATAGGTGGGGTGGTAACATGCCACTAGCAAAATTAAATTGGGAAACAATGTTCCTCTTGAAGAGTGCAAACTTAGAATTAAATAACAAAGGAAGCGAGGACCAAGATGCAAGAGATACTTTTAAAATGGGTTTGGTAATTAGACAATACAATATCTTGTAGTCTAGATAGTGTGACAGATTAGGGCTTTCTCGCTCCCTTGTACCTTCAGACCACATGCCAGACACCAGATAAAAGTCCAAATAATTGATTTATTATTATAAATAAGTGCACAAAGCACGCTCCTCTCCACAATTCTTAAATAAACAATACACAATAAACAATCCTCCAAACTCCCAGACACTTAGCCACCCTGCCTCCCAACTCAGCTCAACGCTCTGGTGTTTCACTGTCCTTTTTATATTCCTTGACCCGGAAGGGTTTCACCCTCTCTGTCCATGTGACCTGGAACACTTCCGGGTCAGATAAAAAAAATCCTTCTTTTTCTTCACCCAGGAAGCACATCGTTTGCTTTGTCCGCGTGACACTGACGTACTTCCTGAGAGGTGAACTTATTTAAAAAAATGTTGAAATTGTTAAAAAAAGCTCTCGGACAATTTTGCATTAACATTTATTCATCAGTAATGTGGAAAATATTTTAGATTAGTTTGTGGGGTTTTTGCCTTGTTTTAAGAGATGGGTGAGCATGACCATTCATCTAATATGTTAGCTTTGTTAGAGATGGCTGGGGTGGCGACCCGGCCGGGACACCCAGGAGGACCGGAGGAGGGCTTGCGCCTTCCCCAGACCATCTGGGGGCGACTGCCCTGGTTCCTTTGGGGCCACGGGTACAGAGCTTTGAAGCTCCACCCTGTAGGGGCCCGTAGTCTCCGCTAGGGGGTGCCCCCATGCCTTTGGAGCCCTGGACCTCGGCACTTCCACCACACTTTGAAGTGCTGGGGGGAAGAGGAGCAGGGACACCCGGAGTGCTTCCGGGGATCTAGCCAGCACTTCTGCCACACAGGGTTGTGTCCGTGGAAGATTGCTGGAACCTACCTGGAGCACATCTGGGTGATAATAAAGGGGCCGTCTCCCTTCATTCAGGGCGAGAGTCGGGAACGGAGTGGACTGAGCTTGCTGGAGGAGGCATGGAGGCTGCCTAAAGAAGGGAAGTAAGGCATTGTGTGGCCAGGACTTTGGGGGTTTTGTAAATAGACGTGTTTGTGGGTGACATGAACGTGTCTTCCTGTCTGTGTCTGGGCCTGCCTGCACAGCTTGAAGATTGCTGTACATTAGAACAGACCATACAGCCCAAAAAAGCTTGCCAGTACAATACACTTAATTCTTATAAAAAAAATCGTCTAGTTTTGAAAGTCCCTAAAGACTTACTGTCTACCACGTTATTTTGTAGCTTATTCTAAGTGTCTATGGCTCTCTGTGTGTGAAGATAAACTTTCTAATGTTTGTGTGAAATTTACCCATAATAAGTTTCTAATGGTGTCCCTGTATTCTTGATGAACTCATTTTAAAATATAGTCACAATCCACTATACTAATTCCCTTCATAATTTTTAACACTTCAATCATGTTACCTCTTAATCTTCTTTTGGTTAAAATGAAAAGACTCATTTCTTTCTTCATAATTCATCCCCTGTAGCCCTGGAATGACCGCTGCTATGCCCTTTTTGTATCTTGGAGACCAAAAGTGCACACAGTCCTCCAGATGAGGCCTCACCAGTGTATTATAAACCTTGTGCATAACCTCCTTGGACTTGTACTCCACATATTGTGCTATATAACCTAACATTCTGTTAGCCTTCTTAATGGCTTCTGAACACTGTCTGGGAGTTAATAGCGTAGAGTACACTACAACTCATAAATCCTGCTCATAAGATGTACTCTTAATTTTCAGACCTCCGATTGTGTATTTATACCTAACATTTTTACTTCCTATGTGTAATATTTAAAATTACTGACATTAGAGTAATCATTCCTTTACTTACACCTGGCGCATTCTGAATCTGTGTCAAAATAGGAGTTGGTAGTAAATATGACAATATCTGTGTTTAGTAGTTTGGATTCTTGCAAAATATTTGACATCTATTTTTTTTTCTGTCACAGGTTATCAAGAACACTCCTCTTGATATTTGTTCAATGGCTATTTATATTTTAAGTGGCAATATTCCATTCAGCCTTTGAGGTAGAGAGAAAATAAAACACAAAGCAAGACAATAAAAGGAACAAAACATAGAGTGCTCCTGTGACACTGCATCTCTTTTCTCACATGTCATACATGTCCTACAGTTAAGCAAGTTAATGTGCAACTGTACAACAGTAAAGTCTATGGCGGAGCAAACTAATATTACCACTTGGTGATGTTTACATTGGTACTGACTCGTTAAAAACTTTGGAAGGGGATTATAGGCTACATCATGCAGTAATTATTATAATAAATCTCAAACTGGCTTAGTATCAGAGACACAAATATAGCAAAATAAACTTAAAATGGTCAACATTGTAACAAGATTGCAGAAAAATGCTTTGAAAGCATTGCTAATTACATTTTATTCAACATGAAAACACATCTTAAATGGACTTGCATTAAAACTTACATTTAAAATTCACCATCATTTATGCCTTGATTGATTACACTCTTCATGTTCACTCCCAGCATGGTAAAAAAAATAAAATCAGGCATATTTTCTAGCACACTTAGTTTTCTCACTGGGAACACTTTCTACTGTGCATTATTTGAATGAGGATATTGCATTGTTTGCATAAGTTGGTAAGATATGGTAAACAAGAATCTTGGATAGGGCTGCAAGGTGGTGCAGTTGGTAGCGCTGCTGCCTCACAGTTAGGAGACCCGGGTTTGCTTCCCAGGTCCTCCCTGTGTGGAGTTTGCATGTTCTCCCTGTGTCTGCTTGGATTTCCTCCAGGTACTTCGGTTTCCTTCCACAGTCCAAAGACATACAGGTTAGGTGCATTGGCGATTGTAAATTGTCCCTAGTATGTGTGTGTATGCCCTGCGGTGGGCTGGCGCCCTGCCCAGGGTTTGTTTCCTGCCTTGGCCCTGTGTTGGGTGGGATTGGCTCCAGCAGACCCCCGTGACCATGAAGTTAGGATATAGTGGGTTAGATAATGGATGGATGGAATCTTGGGTAAATGAATACAGATAATCATTATACCTTTCATTAAATTTTGTGATTATATTAGGTTAGTCAGTTTATTTCAGGGAATTCTATTTATGTTTATGGAGCTGTATGATAAGATTATGATTAACTCTCTTGTTGAGATGGAGGATTATATAAGAAATACCTTTTTTGAAAACCGGTTTATACTGCCACTTAATAGAGCTATTTTTCACTAATATGACACATGTTCAATCATGTAACAATACTGTAAAGTTGATCATGCTGGAAAACAGGCTGATTAAATGGCTTGCTGTAATGAGGATTGATAAAGGTCAGAAATAAAATGTATAAAGCAGAAATTAATTGAGTGAAGCACTTTGCAAAGAGCACTTATTTTCTACAATGTATTATCTATTTTTTTTTTTTTTAGCTTTTGTGTATTTCTAATTATTTGTTTTATAAAGGTATGTCCTTTAAGTGTAATTTGAACTGGATGTTTTAAAGAAACAATTTTCTGACAAGCAGCCAGACAAGCGGAAAGGGTAAAAAGAAGTTTTGTTTTCAGGGTTTTACCAATAAGAACAGCTGTGTTTCTCTGTAAAGCATAAGAGTTGCCCTGACATTTGATTCATAGACTTTGAAAGCCCCACAGTTTTATGTTACAGTAATAGCATATAACTGAAGAATGGTGCTTATTCTATCTCCATCATTCGTACCAGTGCTAACATGACTGAGCTACTTAGTAATGTCACTGAAGAATGGGGATTAGAAGAAAAAGAGCCAGTGTCGGTCACTGACAACATGGCAAATATGCTTGTTGCACCCGGAATTGGGCTTTCCTCATGTTCAATGCTGTCAAATGTTAGGCAGCTTCCAGATAGAACGAGATGTGTCCCTGGGTTTTTCCGCAGAGTTACCCAAGGCCTTCAAGCATTGAAGCAAAAACAGAAATTGTTGAATGTTTCACAGTACAGACTGCTTACCGATGCGCTAACCTGGTGGAACAGTGCACATGACACAGCACTGCTAGTGTGAAATTTAATTCCATAAATATCTGTTGTTATGGATACAGTAATGAAGCTTACTTGTTGTCTCAAAAAAAAACTTTTAATTTAAAATGTATATAATGTTTATATTACTCACAATGACTTGAAAATGTCAAGTTGGAGAAAAATTCTTTTTTAAATAAAAAAAAAGCAATAAATTGCAACATTGAATCAAAGTACGTTAAGTACGTTGATCTTTGTCTTCATTCAGAACTATAGGACAGTTCAGGTTATTCTGGTATGAAAAGCCACATCTCTATTTCCTTATGTGTTATGGGATAGAGAACCCTTCCAATAGACAAGTTATTCTGCATTCGTATCTGGTGTAAGTTAAACCTGTTAAGGTTGTAGAATATAGTCCTTTGTACAAATTTACTACAACTGTGAACTGAATATTCCTAAAGGATGGTAAGTGTAAGAATAGAGAAATGGGAGTAGCGATAAATGTGTAATATATACAGGTACTCGTCGACTTACAACCGCGACTGGTTCCGACTGACTGGTTGTAAGTTGATCTGGACGTAAGTCGGCCTATGTTAAATAAAGGTAAGAATATTAGACTGGGTAATGATATTGTAATCATCTTAAAGTAGTATTTTATTAACATTTTCTTACTTTCTAAGTCAAACACAGCATATTACATGACAATTGGTTTAATATGTGGAAAACATACAAAAATAAGAAATACTGTACATTTAACTCCTGGCACCACTGGTGCTTGGTTGCGGGTTGTCGATATCGCCTTCATCAGGCGAGGCTGCGGACGGGGTGATGGGAGGAGCTGCTCTTTTCATAAACATAGTGAGCTTCGTCTGAATTGTTTGGTTTTTTTTTCTCTTCATAAATTTCGCAACAAGGAAAAAATGTGTCGCGTGCCATCCGTTCAATCCTCGCAAATCGTTCAGTATTTGGGTCCATTTTTTCAAAATGAGCGAGGAGTTTATTCAGTAGAGAGAAACCTTCTGACAATCCCTTTGTGGTGAACATTCGTTGCGGCGCCTCCTCCTCTTTGTCTTTCTCCAATTCTCTTGTTTCTTCTTCTGCCACTCTTTCTTCTTCCAATTCTATCAGCTCTTCATTCGTAAGTTCACCTGATTCCCGGTCTAGCAACTCCTTGACATCTTCCATTTCACATTCAAATGAAAGGTCTTTTGACAGTTTCACAATTTCTTCACGAATCTCATCAAGTTCTTGTTCACTGTTAAATCCAGCAAAAGTATTCACATAACGCTTAACACACTTCTTCCATACGCCATTCATACACTTTTCCGTCACAGAGTCCCACGCGGTAGCAAGATTCTTTATACACTTAAGAATATTGTACTGTTTCCAAAAGTTGCGTAGTGATAGTTCCGGGTTGGCATCTATAGCGGCTATGGCTTGGGCGAAGGTGGTTCTGAGATAGTTTGCCTTTAATGTAGCAATCACACCTTCATCTATCGGTTGAATAAGTGGACTAGTGTTGGGGGGCAAAAAAAACACTTTCACATTGGGATAGAGATCAGCTAAGTGAGGTGGATGTCCAGGCGCATTATCGAGCAACAGTAAAATTTTAAAGGGAATTCCTCTCTGCAAACAGTACTCACGCACTTGATGAATGAAAAAATTACTGAACCAATCCTCAAATCAAGCCTGGTTCATCCAGGCATTATGGTTTGATTTACTGTATAATAAACTGGCAAAGTGTGCTTGTTCACATTCTTAAATGCACGTGGATTTTCGGAATGATAAATTAGGAAGGGCTTCAGCTTGAACCCCGCGATATTCCCGCCAAGCAGCAGAGTCAGTCTGTCCTTGTGTGCTTTAAATCCTGGCATGCTTTTGGCTTCTTTGTGGATGTAAGTGCGTCCTGGCATCTGCTTCCAATATAACCCTGTTTCATCCACATTAAAAATCTGCTCTGCAAGATAACCCTCATTCTTAATTATTTTGTCTAAACTATCGACAAACTTACTAGCTCCTTCCTCATCTGCACTCGCTGCTTCTCCAGTCACTCGAACATTATGCAACTGGAATCTTTTTTTTAAACCTCTTAAACCAACCAGTACTTGCCACAAATTCTTGACTGTAGTCTTCTCCGGCGCGTTCCTTTAAAGTCTCAAACAGACTTCTAGCCTTCGACTGTATTGTAAAGAGGCTTAACGGCGTCCGCTTGGGGCTCCTTTGGCCTGGATTACTGCAGCAATGCGGCATGGCATGGAGTCGATCAGTCTGTGGCACTGCTCAGGTGTTATGAGAGCCCATGTTGCTCTGATAGTGGCCTTCAGCTTCTTGGGTCTGGTGTATTGCATCTTCCTCTTCACAATACCCCATAGATTTTCTATGGGGTTAAGGTCAGGCGAGTTTGCTGGCCAATCAAGAACAGGGATAACATTGTCCTTAAACCAGGTACTGGTAGTTTTGGCACTTTGTGCAGGTGCCAGGTCCTGTTGGAAAATGAAATCTGCATCTCCATAAAGTTCGTCAGCAGCAGGAAGCATGAAGTGCTCTAAAACTTCCTGGTAGATGGCAGCGTTGACCTTGGACCTCAGAAAACATAATGGACCAACATCGGCAGATAACATGGCACCCCAAACCATCACTGACTGTGGAAACTTTACACTGGACCTCAAGCAATGTGGATTCTGTGCCTCTCCTCTCTTCCTTCAGACTCTGGGACCTTGATTTGAAGGAAATGCAAAATTTACTTTCATCAGAGAACATAACTTTGGACCACACAGCACAGCAGCAGTCCAGTCGAGACGCTTCTAACGCTGACTCTTGTTCAAGAGTGGCTTGACACAAGGAATGAGACAGCTGAAACCCATGTCTTGCATACGTCTGTGCGTAGTGGTTCTTGAAGCACTGACTCCAGCTGCAGTCCACTCTTTGTGAATCTCCCCCACAGTTTTGAATGGGTTTTGTTTCACAATACTCTCCAGGGTGCGGTTATCCCTATTGCTTGTACACTTTTTTCTACCACATCTTGTCTTTCCTTCGCCTCTCTATTAATGTGCTTGGACACAGAGCTCTGTGAACAGCCAGCCTGTTTAAAAGTGACCTTTTGTGTCTTGCCCTCCTCAGGGGTGTGGAAATCCAACGCCCGACTCGTCCGACATGGGTAAATTGACTGTCGGACAAGCGTGTTTTTCTGGTTTCAGTTGTAATTCAAGTGCAATTTTATGGAGAAAAAAGAATTATATGTGCTATGCAGGGCACATTTTTACCACTACTTTCAAATTTTAAACATATTGGTTCGTACTTTGTGTGGAAACAGTCTACTTAGGCACGTTCTTCATGTCTCAAATTGGTCTTCAATATTGTTTACAAATGACGGCTGATTTTTCAAAGGGAAGCACTCTTACGGACTTAAGTATTTTACCCTACTATTTACACATGAGATGCGGTCATTTTTTTCATGCTGACATTGCGATGTAATCTGATACTTTTTCATTATAATCAATAACTTTTATATATTATTGATAAAATTCATTGTTTCTACATAAAAATACGGTCATTTTACTTACAATGCAAATGTTTTCACCAGATAACAAAGCTTGCTAGGCAGTTAATCTTTCCTCAAATTTGTGATTTCGCGTAGGTTGTGATATATTGAGGGATTAACAACAACATTTATTTATATAGCACATTTTCATACAAAAAAAATGTAGCTCAAAGTGCTTTACAAGTTGGTTTCGCGCTGTCAGTTTATTAAAAATAAAGAAGAAAACATCCTAACGGTTTCCAGATATTGTGAAATATCTATAAAAATCTTCACTTGGACGCGATTATTTTTTCCCAACAACATCGGTAATATTTACTTCTTTGGAAATGTACCATCTTGCGGAATTTCGAATACGCCTTTAGGAATTCCCTGTGTAACCCATAATGCACTGCGTTAAGCACATTTTCTCGTTATTTGTGTGTTACTGAAACTGAAGCAAGTAGCATCGCGGATGAGTAATGGATCGTTTCTTGATTAAAACTGGCACAACAGGTCCTGAAAAACCCGACAAGGAGGGCAAGAAAAGAAAAACAAAAGCTGAAAGGGACCGTGAGTATGGTAAAAAAACAAAAACGGTCTTTTCAATCGCAATGGCTCAAAGAGTTTCCGTTGTGATGTATGGCCGGCTGCTCATCCCGGCCAATACCCCCACGCCGCCAGGTGGAGCCCTCCCTGCAGTATGGAGGTGCCCTGAAGACCAGCAGGGCATTATGGACATTAGAGTCTTTATTCACAGCCCTGCTGGATACCATGGGGGCCGCCAGGAGTCGCTGAAGAGAGGCCCAGAAACTATTTGCCTTACGCCCAGGAAGTACGTCATAGCCACATGGACAAAGAAAACGATGTGCTTCCTGGGTGGGAAAAAAAAAAAGGATTTTTTATCTGACCCGGAAGTGTTCCAGGTCATATGGACAGAGGGTGTGAAACGCTTCCGGGTCGAGGAGTATAAAGGACTGTTGGAGATTCCAGACAGACGAGCTGAGTTGGGAGGTATGGTGGCTAAGCATCTGGGAGTGGAGGATAGGTTTATTTGTGATTTGGTTTATGGTTATTGGAGAATTGTGGAGAGGAGCCCACAAGTGCTTTGTGCACTTTATTATTATAATAAGTCCTATAATTGGACTTTTATCTGGTGTCTGACAGGGTGTCTGAGGGTACAAGGGTGCGAGAAAACCCTAATCTGTCACACCGTAGATAAATGCAGATGACACTGACTCCGTTTTTTGCCAAATTTCCCGTCAGTATCCCCTTATTGCCGACAAAACATCCAAATTATTTACCGGCATGAAAGTTGACATTACTGTCGCATTAGCTGTCACAAAACACATTGCCTGTATGTCAAAGCATGAGTCTAAAAGTAAGAAAAAAGTGGGTTCAACTGAAAAAGCGTTTTCTAAAGTTGAACGCTCGGAGGTTGAGCGTTAGGCTAGGCTGTTCAAAACTGCTTACGCTGTTGCAAAACTCAACAGGCCATTTACTGAATTTCAAATTCTGTGTTCTGTGCAGGAAAAGAATGGTGTAAATTTAGGGAGTGACCATCGAGGCAGGGATGCCTGTGTTGAGTTTGTGAAGTCAATATTGTCTGTTTTGTTGGATGATGTCTCAAGTACAGTGTTCTGTTATGTAACTGTAATATGTGAAACAGAACTAGTGTAGCTATAATGAAGGCATTGTTTATTAGTGAGATAAAATAAGGGAATCTTTTATATAATGTTCTAGAGCAAAGTGGCAAAATACTACTCCCTGAAAGAATTTTGTTTCAGTTTTAAAATGGAAGGCAGTTTTGGTATCAATAAAAGAGATTAGAAAAAATAAACTATTTTTCACTTTTGTTATTTTTTTCATGGGCAAGTGAATTTAACTGGCGGACAAGTAGATTTTCTAAGTTTACTTGTCCACGGACAAGTAGAAAAAAATTAGATTTCCACACCCCTGCTCCTTGTGCAAGGTGTCAGTGGTCGTCTTTTGGACAACTGTCAAGTCAGCAGTCTTCCCAATGATTGTGTAGCCTACAGAACTAGACTGAGAGACCATTTAAAGGCTTTTGCAGGTGTTTTGAGTAAATTAGCTGATTAGAGTGTGGCACCAGGTGTCTTCAATATTGAACCTTTTCACAATATTCAAATTTGCCGAGATACTGAATTTGGGACTTTCATTAGTTGTCAGTTATAATCATCAAAATTAAAAGAAATAAACATTTGAAATACATCAGTCCGTGTGTAATGAATGAATCTAACAAGTTTCACTTTTTGAATGGAATTACTTAAATAAATCTACTTTGTCATGATATTCTAATTTTATGACCAGCACCTGTATATTTTCATTTTTACACTGCCCCTAGTGAAGAAAAATACATACATCTTAAGGGGATATTTTTTGAAAAATAAACAAAAAATATTTCTGAACTCTGAAAGGGCAGGTGTAATTCTTATTCCACATTTCATCAAATCAAAAATAGTAATGTAAAGGCCATTTGCTGAAATACAATCCTTCTATATAAAAGCGGTCGAGTGTCCTTCCGTCCCGTGAGTGCTACGCAGGCGTGGAGTTTCACACACGCCCCGTCCATTTTGCAATGCACGATGGGATTTGTAGTTTTGTTTTTCCAGGTAAAAGATGATTTTCTACTCCAGACTGTGCGATATCTTCTTCTTTCTTACTATTTAAAAGCGGTCAGGATTGTCCTTCCGTCCCGTGAGTGGAAAGCGTAGCGGTATTCCGCTTATCACAGACTTACTACTTGCAGCTTGCGGTACGAATCGACATGATGTGAGCAGAGTTGTGGTGCTCCCATCGTTCCCTTGCTTTTTGCGCTGCGCGCTGGAAAAATAGACAAAATTATGTCTCTGGAAATAATTAATGTTGATGGACTACAATTGCCTCACCGTGTAGTAAATATCGGGGGTTCAATATAGAAAAAAAGTTAAAATTTCATCACAAAAATAACAAACTACGAGTATTAAAGTAATACCGCTCAAATGCAATATAACCAAATTAATGAGTTTGTATAAAGTATCAAATTGATCTACATAATGAATTGCCTTAAGAAGTGGTCAACTTAAAAGTCGGTCGCCTTAAATGGCGGGTGAGCCTAGTTAAATGACTAAAAATAGAAAAAAAAACCTTAAAATTTTCCAAACACATCCACTTTTAAACGGCAGATGATTAGATTTTACAAAACATTCCTTCTACGTTTCTGAGGAATGTTTATGTCAAGAAAAAGTAATTTTAAGTAATTATCTTGGCAGTATTTTTCCAGGGTTAAAGACACATTCCTTTTAATTCATTTGCTCACAGCAAGTGACATGAGTGGAGTTTTCATGTAAGTAAAATGGCGCAAAACCATACACTTTGTTTATGCTGTTTAGCATAGAAGAAAGAAAATGAAGCTGTTTAATATTAACAATGAAAATGTTGTTTAATAGCAAACTAAATACTGTATAGATGAGTATGTCGTCTGTAGTTGGGCACAATAGCTCTAGTGCTTCAAAGATCTGGTTTCGTGGATTTGAATGTTGTGCCTGCTCATCGTTCATCTTGAGATTGTACTTCTTTCTGAGTATACATGTTAAAATCCTCAGATTATTGAAAACCCCAAGTGCAACACTGGTGGAATGTGGTGGGACCTGACCAGATGTTAAAGCATTTTGGCGGCCTGGGCTTGAAAATGTTGGGGAAACACCTACGATAGATCATCTGTAATAGTAGTAAGTATATCACTCAGAATTATACCTGTTGTCACCTGACATGCTATTCCTTTTGTTTTTTTCTAGAATTTGTACCTGAACTTTGGTGAGATTGGCACTAATATCAAAAACTTAATGGAAGACTTTCAGAAGAAGAAACCTAAAGGGCAGCAGAAACTGGAGTCAATTGCTGATATGAAGGCAAGTGTCATGTACATATGCTGTTTGCATCATATAATGGTTCTTAATTAACTGTCAAAATCCTTGGTTACTATGTTGATCCATTTGACATCTCAATTGTAATAGATATAAAACTTTGCCTGTCACATTGTATGCTTTTAACATACAGTACATTCTTTGTGTCATATATACAAGCCATCACTTCTCTGTGTAGCAGTTTATCTGAGTTTTTTTATTTTTATTTAGCAGTTCTGTATCAGTAAAAAAATATTTTTTTGTTAATTGCATCATGTGGCTAACTTGGCTTTAATGGTGGTCATTATGATGGGTAAATTTGGTGTACTAGTTTTTGAAAAGTGCAAATCTTAGTGTTACCTTTTTTACATTTAAAATGCAAAATACCTGTAAATCAATATAACGCAACATTAAGAATAATACTGTAATGGACACCAAGATGGGAAAACACACACACACACACGCTGAATGAGAGGTAAACCCTAACCTGGCAAGTTTATTTACCAATAAATCCTCCAGGGATTGTTCCAGCCTTGTGCCCTACACTTGCTGGGATAGGCTACAGCTTCTCTATGATGCTCCTCATTAAAAGGTGGGTTTAGAAAATGGATGTATGATCACTAAATGAAATGAATCCCCTCCCTGCTGTTATAGCAATTGGAAATTCCTCATAAAGTAAGCCTCTAAGCTTGTGAAATGGGAGAATACTTTTTTTTCCTTACTAGGTTGTAATTTTCATAGGTTATTGAAGAAAACTTAAATGAAAGTAATTTAATATACAAATATACATAGAATCCATAAACATGCAATCACACATACAGTGCCCGCGAGATACAGATTTTTTACGTTGTTAACCATATTCATATGTAAGCAGGAAAGATTAGTAATTATCAGTACATACTGTACTGCTATTACTTGTATGTAAATATTAGGTTTTCCTAGAAAACATATGAATGAAAAGAAAATGAGTGTATTGTGTTTTCAATAAGCATGTTTTAATGTTATATTTAATCAGTTTAAATGACATTGTTTTATTTTGTTTAATGATTCCAAAGTACATGGACATCTGTCACTCTCCCAAAAGTAAACACTGCAGGCATCCATTTGTTTGCTTTATGAAGTTAATAATATGGCATATGTTCACTTAATTATCTTTATATCTCTGTATTAAAAAAAAAATCATCTTGGGAAGAGAGACGAGATGTGATTTTCTCAGAGAGACACTTTCACGTCCTGTGAAATGAGACCTTGTGCCAAGAGATTTAACCTTGGCTGGGGCCAGAAATAAAAAAAACAAAGAGTAGTTTAAAAAGTAGAACATGGGAAAGAATTCAAAAACATTGGCGTGATACACATGCAGAGCAGGTTGGAGATAATGGAAGTACAAAAATTCGAAAGTCTCAAAAAAAATGATAATAAAGATTGCATTAGTGCAAACAAATGGAAATTATTACTCAGTGAAATAATGGAACAGTGAAAAGAGATTGAATATATTGTTTGGATTTAAACTTTAAGTCGTAGACTTGTAGATCGTCTAATTTGTGTTGCCACAAGTAGTGTTTCTTCCCAATGAAGAGGCGTATCCGCAAGAATTAAAAGATTTGTTGTTTAGTGAAAGTGAAATCTCGCCAGAGAAAATTTCAAGCCCCATGAGACAAGAGTTTATGCAAGAAAAGTTCTGCCTGCATAACCATGCACATAGTTCAATCATTTCTCTTTGTGTGAATGCTATTGTCAGTTACATTTCTTTTAGAGAGAAAGAAACAATATTCGCGTTGTCACAATGTAATTTCAAACAGAATCAAAATTCAATACGATATTGACGAAAACGTAAAAGCGAAAAGAGATTGAATATATATTTTCTTTAAGCTGGAGCCTTGCAGATCATCTAATTCATGTTGCCATCACGGAAAAATAGTGTTTCTTCCCAATTAGAAGGCCAATCCGCGAGAATTAAAAGTTTTGTTGTTTGGTGAAAGTGAAATCCACATACGCCAGCAGCAGAGACGTGAAGTTACTTGCGCATCGTGCAGGTGGGGGGTTGGCGAGTGAAGCGAGCAGGGTGCTAACTCCCTAGTATATATAAAATCCAACATCTGTCTTGTTTGTCTCTCTCTGTCTGCTTTTCACAAGAGAACTACTTAACGAATTTAGATCTGTTTTTTTTTATATATAATTTGCTTGAATATTTTCCGGTTGATTTTGCGACTTCTCTCATTGCGCTATGTATCAAGAGACACGCAGCGGGCCGAGGGGAGGTGAAGGGAGGGGGACGGGACCTTCCTCACTCATGCGCCAGCCTCGGGTTGTGTACCTTACATCTGCTTAGCTAACGAATGAGAGAACTACTTAACGGAGTTAGATCAGGGTTTTTTTTATATAATTTGCTTGAACTTTGTGACTTCTCTCATCGCACTAAGATTCATAGTTCACTTGCAGGAGCGATAAATTTGCGCTAATCTGAGACAGGGGCTGCGGGATGAGGGGAGGCGGAAGCATGACGTAAGGAGTGGGGAGCTCGGCAGGGCCCTCCTCACTGTCCTTTTTCTCTAATACATGGGTGGAGTTGCTGGGCACGGCTAGTAATGAATAAATTTAACATACAATAAAGTATATTAGACCCCTTCATCTAATGATTATATAAATTAAGAAATATGTACCATATATATATATTTTAAGGGATGCTTGCATTAATGAAATAAATTAAATTGAAATGTGTTTCTCTGCATA
Organism: Polypterus senegalus; assembly: GCF_016835505.1. Lineage (NCBI taxonomy): Eukaryota > Metazoa > Chordata > Cladistia > Polypteriformes > Polypteridae > Polypterus > Polypterus senegalus. Next base: position 172,790,605 of record NC_053154.1, read on the forward strand.
TAAGAACTTTTTAATGTAGATTATTACTTTTAGACATCCAGGAGTGTGCTTGTCATAGGCGTATGAGCTTAATTTATTTATTCTTAGTTTTTTGGCTTTCACTGAAGGAAAGAGAACCTGTTTATTAGACTCCGTAATGTACTGGAATTTTAAATTTGTCTCAGACTCCCACTTGTCATGTGACCAACACTAACCTCTCACATTAGCAGATTCTGAAGACCAACACAAAACAGCAGTGAGGAGACTAAGCTAAGACGGCAGACTTTAAAACAAAATGAGTGATCATTTAAGGGTGTTGCATTTAAATGTATTTTGATAACACAAACAACGTAAGGTCACCAAACATAAGTCATAATATTGGGAAATATTATTGATAGTTAAGGTTGGTACTCGTTCTGAGTAAAAAGCTTTTTGGGAGCCAGTAGATCCTGTTTTTGTACATGAGCTGAACCAAATGGCTTGAATCAGTGAAAAAAAGTCATCATGCCCTCAATAATCTAAACTTTTTTTATTTCTCCTTTTGTTACAGTTATTAAAGTTTGACTTCCCTGGCCATAAATTTCTGCTCATATACATAACGGGTTTAACAACTTTTCTCATAGCTTATACAGGAAAAGTAAGGCCCACATGATACACAGTGTAAAAAGATATTTTATTGTTACATCTCTGTGTAAAAGCAAACATACCTGTTTGTGAAGACGTTTAACGTACAAAGATTTTTTTCATTGACATAATTGTTCAAACAAAATCAGGCAGGTGCATAAATTTGGGCACCGTTGTCATTTTATTGATTCCAAAACTTTTAGAACTAATTATTGGAACTCAAATTGGCTTGGTAAGCTCAGTGACCCCTGACCTACATACACAGGTGAATCCCATAATGAGAGAGTATTTAAGGGGGTCAATTGTAAGTTTCCCTCCTCCTTTAATTTTCTCTGAACAGTAACAACATGGGGGTCACAAAACAACTCTCAAATGACATTAAGACAAAGATTGTTCACCATCATGGTTTAGGGGAAGGATACAGAAAGCTGTCCCAGAGATTTAAGCTGTCTGTTTCCACAGTTAGGAACATATTGAGGAAATGGAAGACCACAGGCTCAGTTCAAGTTAAGGCTCGAAGTGGCAGACCAAGAAAGATTTCGGATAGACAGAAGCGACGAATGGTGAGAACAGTCAGAGTCAACCCACAGACCAGCACCAAAGACCTACAACATCATTTTACAGCAGATGGAGTCACTGTGCATCGTTCAACCATTCGGCGCACTTTACACAAGGAGATGCTGTATGCGAGAGTGATGCAGAGGAAGCCTTTTCTCCGCCCATAGCACAAACAGAGCCGCTTGAGGTATGCTTAAGCACATTTGGACAAGCCAGCTTCATTTTGGAATAAGGTGCTGTGGACTGATGAAACTAAAATTGAGTTATTTGGGCATAACAAGGGGCGTTATGCATGGAGTAAAAGAACACAGCATTCCAAGAAAAACACCTGCTACCTACAGTAAAATATGGTGGTGGTTCCATCATGCTGTGGGGCTGTGTGGCCAATGCAGGGACTGGGAATCTTGTCAAAGTTGAGGGACGCATGGATTCCACTCAGCATCAGCAGATTCTGGAGACCAATGTCCAGGAATCAGTGACAAAGCTGAAGCTGTGCCGGGGCTGGATCTTTCAACAAGACAAATACCCGAAACACTGCTCAAAATCCACTAAGGCATTCATGCAGAGGAACAAGTACAACGTTCTGGAATGGCCAACTCAGTCCCCAGACCTGAATATAATTGAAAATCTGTGGTGTGAGTTAAAGAGAGTTGTCCATGCTCGGAAGCCATCAAACCTGAATGAACTAGAGATGTTTTGTAAAGAGGAATGGTCCAAAATTCCTTCAACCACAATCCAGACTCTCATTGGAACCTACAGGAAGCGTTTAGAGGCTGTAATTTCTGCAAAAGGCGGATCTACTAAATATTGATTTCATTTCTTTTTTGTGGTGCCCAAATTTATGCACCTGCCTGATTTTTTTTTTGAACAATTATTGCACACTTTCTGTAAATCCAATAAACTTCATTTCACTTCTCAAATATCACTGTGTGTGTCTCCTATATGATATATTTAACTGACATTTTTTTATCAACCAACGATTTATACAGGAGAATAATGACTGTTAACAAGGTTGCCCACACTTTTGCATCCCACTGTATGTGTGTAAATATATCTATACTAATAAAAGTCAAAGCACTCACTCACTCACTCACTCACTCACTCATCACTAATTCTCCAACTTCCCGTGTGGGTGGAAGGCTGAAATTTGGCAGGTTCATTCCTTACAGCTTCCTTACAAAAGTTGGGCAGGTTTTATATCGAAATTCTACGCGTAATGGTCATAACTGGAAGCAGTTTTTCTCCATTTACTGTAATGGAGATGAGCTTCAACGCCGTGGGGGCGGAGTTTCGTGTGACATCAGCACGCCTCCCACGTAATCACGCAGTACATAGAAAACCAGGAAGACCTCAAAAAGCGCTGAAGAAAACATGCATTATATAATTGAGAAGGCAGCGAAACAATAAGAAGCGAGCGAGTGACATATACAACCATATTCATGAGTTCTGCTACTTCGGAAACAAAGCACGATGTAAACCTACACTTTAAGTTCATAGCCAGGCTGCCGCTGGCATTTGTAATTTAGTGCCTGCCCATATAAGGCCGTCCGTCAGCGGCAATCCAATAGCAAACTGCCACGGGTAAATATTCACGGGTGAAGGACTGTGCTTATGGAGAGGAAGATGAGATGGTCAGGGTGGTGTTTGACACAAACTCAGCGAAACTGCGAGAGAAAGTTTTAAGTGCCAGGACTAAGGTAACATTAAATACAGCCACGGACATAGCACCAGATGGCACGAGCACAGCTGGGAACCTTCGATGCATGTACACCGAGCGGCTCACGTGAACTGACGCAGTGCACAGATAAAAGGCAACAGTTCCAATGAGCGCTGAACAAAAACCGAATTACACAATTGAAAAGGCAGCAAAAAATATGAAGCGTCTCATACATACAAGCATATTCATAAATCCAACTACTGCGGAAACAAAGCACACGTTGGAAAAAGTCAATGTCCCGCTAAAGGAAGACAGTGTAAAAAACCCTTGCATGCAGTGTGTCAGGTCTCAGATAAAGAAGAAGACGAGCTGTTTATTGATGCAGTAAGAAACGAATCGATGAATGAAACCTGTTATCTTTACAACGATTGACAAACACGGAATGTAACTTGAACACAACACATCCTACAAATACGAACCTGATTGAAAGAAATAATGATAATCAAATCCTTGATGACAGTAACACTCACAAAACAAATACTGTATATTGACAGTCATGTTACGTTATTTTTAAAATGTTCCCTTTTCTTTTCTAGCTTTTTAACACACTACTTCTCAGTGATACGCTGGTATATATATATGTATATATATATAACCCGATCTACATACTCGAATAATGGATACTTCATTCGCCATCAGTGATTGTTTTGGTAAAGCCATACTCAGTGTATTCATTAGATGAACGGTAAAAATGTAAGGGCAAGGGGAGGATGACTTATTGAGGCATGCAGGCTGTAGTGCGCATCAACTCTATCTCAATTGCGCTGATCACATTTGAAAAATATATCTTTTCAAGTTCTATTTAGTCCATATGTGTCAAACTCAAGGGCCAGGGCCACATCCGCCCGGCGTAATTATATCCGCCCGAGATCATTTTATATACTGTATTATTGTTATTAAAGCCGGGTATATGAAGCGCTGGTAACACAATAAACTACAGATCCCATAATGCAGCGCTTCAGCTGCCTTGCCGAACAGTTACCGCGTTAATCAAGTCTACCTTAAAATGCTGCAAGTTATTGCGCTAGTTCACACGATGCTGAAGAGAAAAGTTGATTCTGAAAATAGAGCCTTTAAAAACCGATGGGAGGCTGAGTATATGTTTACTGAACCCGTGTGTCTCATTTGTGGAGCTAATGTGGCTGTAATTACAGAATGTAATCTAAGACGGCACTATAAAACAAAACATCAGGGTAACCTGAAAGACCTGAATGCAATGCAGAAGATACAGAAAGCAGAAGAATTAAATAAGAATCTGACACTTCAGCGGACGCTTTACCGTGCACAATCACAAAGTGATTTCAATTGAGCTGCTTTTATGGGAGACACAACCACTTGCCCCACTTTCCCTATTACCAAGTAATGTTAAACCAAGTCGTCCACTACGGTGTTCCCAACACGACTTTGCTGATAAACTGAGCGCACTGAGTTTGCACGGCGCTTTGGTGACTTTGAAGAACAAAAAGTCCGTCTACATGCTCGAACCTTGTGCATGTTTGGTCGCACATATCTGTGTGAGAAGCTCTTCTCAGTGATGAAGACTAACAAAACAGCACACAGGAGTCGCCTCACTGATGAGCACCTGCAATCCATCCTGAGAATCTCCACAACACAGAACCTCACACCAAACAGAAACGAACCTGTGGCCAAAAAAAGATGGCAGGCGTCCAGCTCTAAAATGACATATGAGCAAAGACAACTGAATGATTTGATTTGTTATTGCTGAAAGGAACACATTTTATTTATATTTCTAGGTTTTGTTATGCAGCATGTTCATATTTGAATTTGTATAATTTTGACAGGATATATTTTTATGGAGAGCAAAATCTTTTGGGATATTTAAAATCTAAGTTTATTTTTATAAAATATAAAATTACATAAGAGTAAAGAAATTTGAATGTTTGTTCTTTTAATGTTTACTGTATTTCTAATTTGTATAATTTAGACAGGATATATTTTTATGGAGAGCAAAATATTATAAGTTGTTTAAGGTTTGAGTTGATTTATTCAGGAATAATATTCCTGTCTGTTTTACCATTCCTACCAAAGATATTTCTTTTTTTATTTATTTATTAATTTTATTACAATCAATACATAGCAATCAAGTTTTACAAAAAAAAAGAATTATGCTAAGAACAGATCGATCCCCACCCTTGAGAGAGAGAGCAAGCCAAACGGTGTAAAATTTAAGGCTTTTAAAAATACCTAAATCAACAAATTCTCTGTGCTTTATAAAATCATTTCAAAATATTACTGATTAGATCCTGCCATGTTTTGAAAAAGTCTGCACAGATCCTCTAACTGAGTATTTGATTTTTTCCAATTTTAAATAATATAACACATCAGTTTCCCACTGACTTAAAAGAGGAGAGTTTGGGTTCTTCCAGTTTATCAGAATAAGTCTGCGTGCCAACAGTGTAGTGAATGCAATCACAATTTGTTTGTCTTTCTCCACTTTAAGACCCTCTGGAAGAACCCCAAACACAGCTGTTAATGGGTTAGGAGGGATTGTGAGTCCAAGACTGTCTGAGAGGTAATTAAAAATTTTTGTCCAGAATAATGTTAATTTGGAGCAGGCCCAGAACATGTGACCTAGTGAGGCTGGGGCTTGGTTGCAACGCTCGCAGGTTGGATCATGCCCTGGAAACATTTTGAGAGTTTTAGTCGAGACAGATGTGCTCGATATATAATTTTGAGTTGTATAATTGTATGCTTTGCATATGGAGCTTGAGTGAATTCTCTGCATTGCTACTTTCCACTCCTTTTCTGATATATTAATTGAGAGGTCATTTTCCCAGTGTCCTCTTGGATCTTTGAAAGGAAGGGATTGTAAAAGGATTTTATATATTGTAGAGATGGAGTCTAACTCCTTGAAATTGAGCAATAATTTTTCCAGCGTGGATGAGGGTGCAAGATGAGGAAAATCTGGAAGGTTCTGTTTAACAAAGTTCCTGATTTGAAGATAGTGAAAGAAATTTGTAGCTGGAATGTTAAATTTGGAATGTAATTGTTCATAGGATGCAAAGACGTTGTCTATATAAAGATCTCTAAGCAAGTTAATTCCAAATTTTTCCAGATATTAAAACTGCATATGTTTGTGAGGGTTGAAAGAGGTGGTTCTTTTGCAGGTGCCACAGAAAGAAGCTTCTCCGCCTTAAAATGCTTTCTACATTGGTTCCAGATTCTAAGTGAGTGGAGCACAATTGGGTTATTAGTGTATTGCCGATAACGTGTGTTTATTGGAGCACAAAGCAAGGAATACAAAGAAGTACTGCAGGATTTTACTTCTATTGCGGTCCATGCCTGTGTATGTTCTTCTATTTGTGTCCAGGTTCTTATCGACTGTATATTTGCCCCAGTAATAAAACTGGAAGTTAGGTAGAGCCATGCCGCCTTCTGCCTTTTGTCTTTGTAGGGTCGCTCTTTGATGCGTGGATGTTTAGAATTCCAAATAAATGAGGTTATTGTTGAATCTAATTGCTTAAAGAACGATTTATTAATGTATATTGGTATGTTTTGAAATAAAAAGGAGCTTAGGAAGAATATTCATCTTAACAGTGTTAATTCTTCCAGCTAGTGTGAGATGAAGGGTTGACCATCTATGCAAGTCTTGTTTAATTTTTTCCATACAGACGCACTAAATTTTGTTGATAAAGAGCTTTATGTTTACTTGTGATGTTTACCCCGAGGTATTTAAACTGTTCTGCAATGATAAAAGGAAGGGTGTCTAATCTAATATTATATGCTTGCGAATTCACCGAAAGAGTACACTTTTATTCAGATTAATTCTGAGACCAGAGAGCTTTTGAAATTCTGTGAGTGCTGCTAAGACTGCAGGCACAGAATTTTCTGGGTCCGATATATACAGTACCATTTCATCTGCATATAATGAGATTTTCTGTTCCAGTCCTTCTCTGCTAATCCCCTTTATCTGATCAGTATTTCGACAATGTATTGCCAGTGGTTCAATGGCAATTGCAAACAGCAGTGGTGACAAAGGGCATCCTTGTCTTGTGCCACGCTCTAGTTTAAAGTAGTCTGAGCAAATGTTATTGATGCAAACTGAAGCTTCTGGGTTAGTATACAGTAATTTAATCCATGCACAAATGTTCGGGCCAAACCCAAACTTCTCCAAAATAGTAAAAGGTATTTCCATTCAATCATGTCGAATGCTTTTTCTGCATCCAATGATAATAATATTTCTGGGGTGTTTGATTTAGTTGGTGAGTATATTACATTAAACAGGCGTCAAGATTTGAAGATAAGTGTCGGCCCCTAATAAATCCAGTTTGGTCTTGTGATATTACTGAGGGGAGCACTTTCTCCATCCTTCTAGCTATGATTTTAGAGAGTATTTTAACGTCGTTATTCAGAAGTGAAATTGGTCTGTATGATGCACATTGTAATAAGTCCTTATTTTGTTTTGGAAAGACAGTGATTAGTGCTTGGCGAAAGGTTTGTGGAAGAGATTGGTTATCTCTGGCTTCTGTAAATGTTGCTAATAGGAGGGAGCTATCTGAGCGGAGAATTTCTTGTAAAACTCTGCAGGGTAGCCATCAGGGCCTGCTGCTTTTCCACCTTGGAGTGACTTTATAGCATCCAGTAATTCTGATAATGACAGAGGTTTATCGAGCTCCTCCACACTAATAGCGTCAATTTGTGGTATCTGTAATTTATCCAGAAATGCATTAGATTGTATATTGTCTTCTTTAAACTCAGTAGTATATAGGGATTTATAGTAGTCTCTAAAAGTGTACATTATATTTTTGTGTTCGATGATTTTATCTCCATTCGTGTTAGTAATTACCGAGATTGCGCTATGCACTTCTTGCTTGTGAATTTGTTGCGCTAAAAGCTTATTAGCTTTCTCCATGTTCATAATAATGATGTCTGGATTTGTAAATTAGTTGTTCGGTTTCTTTAGTTGTCAAGAGGTTTAATTCTGAATGTAGAGCCTGCCTCCTCTTATGTAGAGTCTCGCTTGGTAGTCTGGCATGTTCTTCATCTATTTTAGTAATTTCGCTTTTATCTCTGCTACTTTCTTCGCTCGGATTTATTTCTGTGGGAAAGATATGAGATAATCTGTCCTCTTAAGAAGGCCTTAAGAGTTTCCCAGAGTATTCCTGCAGAGATCTCAAGGGATGTATTTGTCTCTAGAAAGAATTCAATTTGTTTGGATATAAATTCAGTACAATTCTCGTCAGCTAATAGAAGCGGATTGAGACGCCATCTGCGGGTGAGTGTATGGGGCTTAGTAATTTCAGCTCCAAGATCATCGGAGCATGGTCTGAAATAACAATAGCATCGTATTTACAAGATTTAATCTTAGGCAAGAAGTTATTATCTATAAAGAAGTAATCAATCCTTGAGTAGCAATGATGTACTGGTGAGTAGAAAGAATATGTTCTTGAATTTGGGTTTAAAACCTCCAGGGATCTGATAAGTTGTGATCAGTTATAAACTTTGTAATTATCTTTGCGGTGTTAGTTGCCGTTTCTCCTGTGGAGGAAGTCTTATCTAAAAGTGGATTTAGAACACAATTAAAGTCCCCAGCCATTATAAGTTTATGAGTGTTCAGATTGGGAATGGATGCAAATAAATTTTGTATAAATTCCTTATCATCAACATTAGGTGCATAAACATTTATCAAAATCATTTTACAGTTAGATAAGTCTCCCATGACCATCACATATCTCCCTTCAGGATCCAATACTACATCTGATGCTACAAATGGTACTGTTCTATGTATGAGAATTCCCACCCCTCTAGTTTTCTTTGTAAAACTAGAATGGAACATTTGGCCAGTCCAGTCTTTTGCAGCCGGAACTGATCCTTACTTAGTAAGTGGGTTTCCTGTAAAAATACTATTTTAGCATTTAGACCTGTTAGGTGAGAAAGTACTTTCTTTCTCTTTAATTCGTGATTCAGGCCTTTAACATTCCAGCTTACGGTTAACTGTCCCATCATGGAGACACTGATTCTGAGTTTTTGGTGTCATATTATAGTCTTAACTGGAAGTGAAATAGTTTAGGTCTTAATTTCCTATTCCCCCAAGAGTTGTTGCCATGCAGCTTATTATTACGTTGATAGTTATAATTATAAAGATTGAGATGATAGATTAGATATAGATCAAGCCTGCTCTCTTTCTCTTCCCCTTAACCCCCACCCTCCCTTTTGCCTCCCCAGGTGAGGCTAAAACCCACTTCATGCAGTCCCAGTCCTCTGACATACCCAGAGACAGAGCACGCCCAAAGCACATCAAGCCCCCATGCAGTGGCGCTTTAAGGTTAAAAGATAGAGATATCTGTTACCAATATAGTCTTTAAAAGAGGAAAAGAAAAAAAAAAAAAAAGAATTTTGCACTTAATATACATATATATATATATACATATACACATATACATATATATATATATATATACATACATACATATAATCTTCATCAATTTTAGTGCATTAAGATGATATCCCCAGATAATAAACCCAGGTGATGGTGTTAAAGATGTGTCCAAAACAAGCATAACAAGTCTTAATGCAGTAATAGCAATAACAGCAAACCAAGGGTATGATATTGAACAGTCTCATTTAGGGTACACATGAAATAATTAGAAAAGAAAAAAAAAAAAAAAAAGATACCAAAGATATTTCTGTCGACTAAATAAAAATTCCTTCTATTTAAAATTTAAATAGAACTTGAACAAATACGATAGTTCATAATATCCACGCAGAATTGCACGTAATAGCGGGTGTCATCCGTTTTAACAAACAGCGTATTGCACTGATACTGAAATAGCTGTGTGTGTATATATGTAGATATGTATGTATATATATGTATGTATGTGTGTATATATATATATATATATATATATATATATGTATTTTGTGTGTATATATGTGTGTGTATGTATGTGTGTATGTATATGTATAGATATGTATATATTTATGTTTGTGTGTGTGTGTAAATATATATATATTTATATTTATATTTATATATATATATATATATATATATATATATATATGACAACAACACTCATCACTCACAACAGTGACAAAACAATAACATTGACAATCATGTTACGTTATTTTCAAAATGTTTCCTTTTCTTTTTCATTGCTTCTTTAACACACTACTTCTCCGCTGCTAAGCGCGGGTATTTTGCTAGTATATATATATATACATATATATACATACATACATACACACTAATAAAAGGCAAAGCCCTCAATGACTGACTCACTCACTCATTGACTCATCACTAATTCTCCAACTTTCCGTGTAGGTAGAAGGCTGAAATTTGGCGGGCTCTTTCCTAACAGCTTACTTACAAAAGTTGGGCAGGTTTCATTTTGAAATTCTACGCGTAATGGTCATAACTGGAAGCCATTTTTCTACATATACCGTAATGGAATTGAGCTTGAAAGCCGCGGGGGCGGAGTTTCGTGTGACATCATCACGCCTCCCACGTAATCACGTGAACTGACTGTCAACGCAGTACATAGAAAACCAGGAAGAGCTCCAAAAAGCACTGAAGAAAACATGCATTATATAATTGAGAAGGCAGCGAAGCAATAAAAAGCGAGCGAGTGGCATATACAATCATATTCATGAGTGCTGCTACTTCGGAAACAAAGCACGGTGTAAACCTAAAGTTTAAATTAAGTTCATAGACAGGCTGCCGCTGGCGTTTGTCATGCCCACGGGTAATGCGGGATACAAGTTTAATGAGAGGACGCAGGATATAAACGAGAGTTTTGATCACTTTGTAACTAAGTTAAAATTGCAGGTGAGGGGCTGTGCTTATGCAAATTCCGAGAGACTGTGTTTGTGGGGGATTGACAGTTAAGGCGGGGGGAGTCACATCATCATCTCCCCTCCCATTCACCTCATTTCGCTCTGAGCTGCACTCCGCAGCTAACGCAGTGTTACGACTTTGTGACACTGCCACCAAATACTCAGAGAAAAATCCACAAGTTAATACACACGCTGTGTCTAGAGTTTCTCCACACTGAATCCTCCAGGCACTACTTAAAAAAGGTTACATTGACAATCGTTATTTTTAAAATGTTTCCTTTTCTTAGCACAAGCACAGCTGAGAAGCTTCGATGCATGTGCTCCATAACGCGTTAAAAAATCACGCATTTAATCACAATTAAAGGGGAACTTCTGTCAATGTATGATTTCCTGGTACACCGATTACATTGATCATCGCTTCCCGATTCATTTTACCCTCGCACCCCCTTGGTTTGAGAAGAAGTATGAAAAATATGAGGTTAACACAGAAAACAGATCACCAATTGAAGCTTTATGAGTAATCGTTTCGCCATCAATAATTGTTTTGATAAAGCCATACTCAGTGTAATCCTACTTCCATTTTATAATTTTTCCGCCACTAGCCATGATTAAATGAAAATGAAAAAAGTAAGAGCGAAGCGAGGGTGATTGATTCAGGCAGGCACGCGACAGCTCAATAGCTCGAATTTAAATATAAGTAGGTTCTATTTAGTCGCCAGAAATATCTTTTGTTAGGAACGGAAGTTGAATTTAGTCTTTAAATTTCAATGGTAAAGAAAAGTTATGCAATGATGACTACATTTAACTATATAAAGTCAAAACTTGTATATATAAAGTCATTCATGAATATATAAAAGTCAAAACTTGAATATATAAAGTCACTGTCGGAATAAATAAAGTCAAAACTTTAATATATAAAGTCAGCGTCGGTATATATAAAGTCAATACTTGTTTCTGAATATATAAAGTCATACAGTGGAACCTCGGTTCACTAACGCCCCGTTCACGCAAACTCGGTTCACGCACCAAAAAGATCGCCAAACTTTTGCCTCGGTTCACAACCACACACTCGGTATACGAACAAGCCAGGTTCCCTTGCCTGCCTGCAAGCTGAGCTGAAAGAGAGACAGAAAGAGCGAGCGAGCGAGCGAGCATGTGCTTGCTAGGGAGGGGGAGGAGGAGATTGCTTCACGTGTTTGCTGAACAAGCCAGTTTCCTTCAGTTGAGAGAGAGAGAGAGAGAGAGAGAAGGGCGAGCCCTCTAGTTGAGGAGGAGATTGCTTCACGCGGTTTGCTGAACAAGCCAGAGAGAGAGAGAGAAAAGAGCGAGCGAGCACGCGCCTGCTGGGAAGGGGAGGAGGAGATTGCTGCGCGTGTTTGCCTGCCTATCTGTAGGCTGTAGTGCAAGCGAAAACATCCCCCTCCCCCCACAGGCAGCCTGAGAGAGAAAGAGAGC
>NC_053154.1:172807731-172862731 GCF_016835505.1 Polypterus senegalus
ATAGAGAGATGTGTTCGCTGACGCTATGATCGCCTTTTGGGGACAGTGCTGGGTCTTGTGTAGACTGGTGAGACGCCCCTGCCATTAATCAGCTGTGATGGCACTGTCAGTCCTCCACTGCGTGCGTGTCTTCATAATCCGAGGTGAGGACCTCATAATCGCAACGTAGCAAAAGAAAGTGTGAATCGCCTTAATATTATTTTTTCCGTGGTGTAGAAAAGGGGTCCCGTGGTTTGCACTTGTCTGGGCTATAGCGCAGGGGAGGATGAAAAAATTAAAAGTGCTCACTTTGACTTAAGGCAGAAGCGCAGTCAGCGCCTCAAAGGCCGGCAGCAGATACAGCAGCGCTGGCTGCTCGACTTTTGCTGGGCAGGAGACCACAGTTTTGCAGACACGCTCATGATATCAAAAGTCTCAGCCTTTGGAGGTCATTCATATTATATATATATAAAAATACCCGCCTCAGAGCGAGAAGTAGTGTGTTAAAGAAGTAATGAAAAGAAAAGGAAACATTTTAATAATAACGAACATGATTGACATTGTCATGAGTGTTGCTGTCATATATATGCCTGCCTAAATAAGTCACCTCGCTTTGCTCTTACTTTATTTACCGCTCATTTAATCATGGCTATTGGCGGAAAAATTATAAAATGGAAGGAGGATGGCTTTACCAAAACAATTATTGATGGCTTAATCGATTATTCATAAAGCTTGAATTGGTGATGTTTTTCTGTGTTAACCTCATATTTTTTCAGACTTCTTCTCAAACTAAGGTGGTGCGAGGGTAAAATGAATCGGGATGCGCTGATCAATGTAATCGTGTACCAGGAAATCATGCATTGACAAAAGCTCCCTTTGCTTGTAATGCAAAGTGTGATTAAATGCATTATTTTTAACGCTGCTATGGAGCACATGCATCGAAGCTTCTCAGCTGTGCTTGTGCTAAGAAAAGGAAAGATTTTAAAAATAACGTAACACGATTGTCAATGTGACCTTTTGTAAGTAGTGCCTGGAGGATTCAGTGTGGAGAAACTCTAGAGATAGCGCGTGTATTAACTTGTGGATTTTTCTGTGAGTATTTGGTGGCAGTCTGACAAGTTGCTTCGAAGACGGCATTAGCGCATGAGCTCAGCTCAGACCGAAATTAGATGAATGGGAGGGAGATGATGACGCGACTCCCCACCCGCCTTTAACTGTCAATCCCCACAAACACAGTCTCGGAATTTGCATAAGCACACCCCTTCACCTACAATTTTAACTTAGTTACAAAGTGATCAAAACTCTCGCTTATATCCCGGCCCTCTCATTAAACTTGTATCCCACATTACCTGTGGGCATGTGAAACGCCAGCGTAGCCTGTCTATGAACTTAATTTAAAGTTTAGGTTTACACCTTGCTTTTTCCGAGGTAGCAGCACACTCATGAATATGGTAGTATATGTCACTCGCCGCTTCTTATTGTTTTTCGCTGCCTTCTCAATTATATAATGCATGTTTTCTTAAGCGCTTTTGGAGGTCTTCCTGGTTTTCTACGCGACGCTGACAATCAGTTCACGTGATTACGGGAGGCGTGATGATGTCACACGAAACTCGCCCCCCACGCCATTCCAGCTCAACTCCATTACAGTTAATGGAGAAAAATACCTTCCAGTTATGACCATTAGGCTAGAATTTCGAAATGAAACCTGCCCAACTTTTGTAAGTAAGCTGTAAGGAATGAGCCTGCCAAATTTCAGCCTTCTACCTACACGGGAAGTTGGAGAATTAGTGAGTGAGTGAGTGAGTGAGTGAGGGCTTTGCCTTTTATTATATAGATATATATATATAATATATAATATATGATATATATATATATATATATATATATATATATATATATATATACATATATATATATATAATATATATATACACATATATATATATATATATACATATATATATATATATATATATATATATATCATATATAATTATATATATATATATATATATGTATATATATATATATATATATAATATATATATATATATATATATATATATATACATACACATCTTTGGGGTGCGAGCAACTGTTGCTGGAGCTGCAGAATCGATGAAGGAAGAAAAATGAAAACATTATTTGTACAAAATCTTAATTTATTTATCCATTCCTAAATAATTAAATGGGCAGGCTATTTGTATCATCAGTGCAATACGCTGTTTGTTAAAACGGATGACTCCCCGCCTTATGTGCAAAGTCTTTGTGGAATATTGTGAACTATCGCTTCTGTTCAAGTTCTATTTAAATTTTAAATAAAAGGAATTTTTATTTAGTCGACAGAATATTATTCCGGAATAAATCAACTTAAACTCTTAAATAACTTATATTTTGCTCTCCATAAAAATATATCCTGTCTAAATTATACAAGTTAGAAATAAAGTAAACGTTAAAGAACAAACATTCAAATTTCTTTACTCTTATGTAATTTTACATAAAAATAAACTTAAATTTGAAATATCCCAAAAGATTTTGCTCCATAAAAATATATCCTGTCAAAATTATACAAATTCAAATATGAACATGCTGCATAACAAACCTGGAAATATAAATAAAATTTGTTCTTTCAGCAATAACAAATCAAATCATTCAGTTGTCTTTGGTCATATGTCATGTTATTAGAGCTGGACGCCTGGTATCTTTTTTTGGCAACAAGTTCGTTTATGTTTGGTGTGAGATTCTGTGTTGTGGAGATTCTCAGGATGGACAGCAGTTGCTCATCAGTGAGGCGACTTCTGTGTGTTGTTTTGTTAGTCTTCATGACTGAGAAGAGCTCTCACACAGATATGTGCTACCAAACATGCATCAAGGTTCGAGCCGCATGTAGACCTAAGCTGAGCATTTTGCAATGCGGAATGGAGTGAATAAACTGTGCTGGCACTGCAGTATCATACTTTGCCTTCAGTGTGCCATTACACTGCAGCTCAATCACCTCCATCTGAATCTGCACAGGTGCAGTTTCCACATCGACGCAAATGGGTTAAGGCAAACAACTCAAAATTTTTTTTTGTTCTTCAAAGTCACCAAAGCCGCGGAGAAATCAGTGCCAGTGCCTCAGTTTATCAGCAAAGCGTGTATTTGAGAACACCGCAGTGCGACCAGGTTCAACAAGGGAAAGTGGGGCAAGTTGCACTGGTGCATTTGTGTCTCCCATAAAAGCAGCTTCACTTGAAATCACGGTGATTTTGCACGGTAAAAAAGATCTGCTGGATTTAGGGTTGCCAATTCGTCCTTTAAAATAGGGAATCGTCCTGTGATTTGAGAATGAAATTGCCGGCCGTCCGCTTTGAATCAATACGGACGGGTTTTGTCTTGTATTTTTTTAAAGCAGCAGCCTCATGCAAATCATCCCACACGCATTTTATGAAGATGCCTCCTTTCCTACTTTTTGATTGTAATACTTGATGTCATCAAGTAGTTTGATTGGTCTGTCAGTGAGGAGGGTGGGTCTTTTAATAGAGTCTGCAAAGTGTAAGGCCCCTTATTTTTTGTATTAAAAGTGGTAAACCCTAGCTGGATTTTTCTTTAACTCTTCTGCTTTCTATATCTTTGTGCATTGCTTGTGGTCTTTCAAGTTATCGGATAGTTTTTGTCCTTATAGTGCCGCTCTTAGATTAACAAATTCTGTAATTACAGCCACATTAGCTCCACAAATGAGACACACGCGGTTTACCGGCAATGTCAGTAAAACATATACTCAGCCTCCCATCGGTTTTAAGGGCCTCTATTTTCAGAATCAACTTTCTTTTCGCATCGCGGTGGGCTAGCTTCAGTAACTTGCAGCATCATAAGTAGACTTGATTAACGCTGGGTTCGCGGTCTCGCAAGGCAGCTGAAGCGCTGCATTACGGGATCTGTAGTTTATTGTGTTACCAGCGCCTATCCCTCGGCCATTAATAACAATAATATACAACTC
Source organism: Polypterus senegalus (assembly GCF_016835505.1). Lineage (NCBI taxonomy): Eukaryota > Metazoa > Chordata > Cladistia > Polypteriformes > Polypteridae > Polypterus > Polypterus senegalus. Next base: position 172,811,690 of record NC_053154.1, read on the forward strand.
TCGCTTATATCCTGCATCCTCTCATTAAACTTGTATCCCAGATACCTGTGTATGCACGCCAGCGCAGCCTGTCTATGAACTTAATTTAAATTTTATGTTTACGCCGTGCTTTGTTTCCGAAGTAGCAGCACTCATGAATATGGTTGTATATATGTCATTTGCTCACTTCCTATTGTTTCGCTGCCTTCAATTATATAATGCATGTTTTCTTGTTTTGGAGCTCTTCGGGTTTTCTCGCACTCAGAAAAAGTCAGTTCACGTGATTACGTGGGAGGCGATGATGTGACACAAACTCCGCTCCACGTTGCCAACACCATTACAGTAAATGGAGAAAAATCGCTTCCAGTTATGACCATTACGCGTAGAATTTTGAAATGAAACCTGCCCAACTTTTGTAAGGATGCTGTAAGGAATGAGCCTGCCAAATTTCATCCTTCTACCTACATGGGAAGTTGGAGAATTAGTGATAAGTCAGTGAGTGAGTGAGTCAGTGAGGGCTTTGCCTTTTATTAGTATAGATTTACAGAAGTTAGAAACAATAAAAGTGTACCTCAAACTTTTCGCCAAGCATTAATTGCAGCCTTTTTTAAGCAAAATAAGGACTTAGTACAATGTGCATCATACAGACCAATCTCACTTCTGAATTAAGTTAAGATACTCTTAAGTCCAAGCTAGAAGGATTGCGAAAGTGCTTCCTTTGGTAATCTCACAAGACCAAACTGGATTTATTAAATGCAGATACTTAGCTTCCAATTTTTGATACCTGTTTAATGTAATATATTCACCCACAAAGTAACACCCTGCAGATGATATTATCATTAGATACAGAAAAAGCATTTGATATGTTTGAATTGAACTACCTTTTCACTACTTTTGGGTTTGGCCCGAACATTTGTGCAAGGATCATACTACCGTATACCAGTCTAGAAGCTTCAGTTTGTATTAGCAACATTATTTCAGACTACTTCAAACTAGAACACGTTACTAGACAAGGATGCCTCCTTGGCACCACTGCTCTTTGCAATCGCTATTGAGCCAAGGGGATTTTCAGAGAAGGACTTGAACAGAAAATGTCACAATATGTAGATGATTTGGTATTATATATATAAGACCCACAAAATACTGTGCCTGCAGACCTAGCAGAATTAACAGAATTTCAAAACATTTCAGGTCCAAGAATTAATTTGAATAAAAGTGTGTTCTTTCCAGTGAACTCTCAAGCACACAATATTTAATTGGACACCTTTCCTTTTATCATCGCAGTTCAGTTAAATACCTAGGGATAAATGTCACAAGTAAGCATAAAGCTCTTCATCAACGACATTTTGCTGTCTGCATGAAAAAACTTAAACAAGATGTACATAGATGGTCTACCCTCGATCTTAGGCCAGAGTTATACTTAACGTGACGTTGACGCATGCTGCAGCGGATGCTCCTGTTTCCTGAAGAGGTATTAGCTCTCTTGGAAATGTGTTCTTTTGAAATTGTGGCATATTAAATAACTAAACAATATCATAATATACCAGAAAAGGCGATATCCCTCCCATTGTGATTACGGCAGTACAAGAATCACATGAGAAAAAATATCTTTTAGCTTACATTTACTGACGGTTAACGCGGTTACAGACGAGGAGGCATATGGACAGACTTTATCCAGGTGGGAAATCTGGATCAACACAGTCAGCCACACACACTGGGAGGTTTTTCGAACTTTGTCGACACCGCCTCCAAGGGTCTGGCTGTTGTCCAAGCATTTATAATGTCTTGCTTCACTTGCTGGTCTTCTCTGTCTCCAAACAAGGGCTGAATTCCTCCTCCACAAAATACAGAAATATCATAGTGCTTACATGCTGGTTCTCATTCTCCCAATAAGGAAAGAAGATTTTGTGCTGACAGAGGACAGAAATACCCTATTCTGTGTTTTAGCTGACTATACAAGCCACCAGTTGTCTTTGGCTATCTAATCCAATGCTTGGCAAGCAATTCTAACTGCTGCGTCCCGTGTGCCAAATTTAACATGCACATGTGAATAAAACTCATAACAGTATTGTCCAGATATAGTGACATAAAGAAAAATGTAATATAACAGCTCCTGCTACACAAGCGTGGAAGTGTTTATACTTGCACGCGTACTTTACGTAAATCTGGAGGACTCCACCAGGTGGCAGTGCGAGATATTATCACGGTGAGAACATGTTTGGCTTCGCTGTATTGTGAATTGCCTAGAACACCTATTAAATTCCGATGACACCTTACCACAATATCTCTGAAAAGGATGTTTATTGATTAAATCTATCAATCCAAGGATGTGTTCATTCCAGCAAGCATTGGGCACGAGTGAGAAAGAATCCCTGGATGAGGCCTCAGCTCATTGCAAGGTGAATACAAGCACACACATACACTAGTGTAATTTTAGCGGCACCAAATCCCCAAATCTGCATATCTTTGGAAGGAAACCGGAGCACAGTGTGGAATACAAGCAGGAAATACCAGCAAAATAACTCCCTGCGAGACAGGAGTGCTACCGCTCTGCCACCATGTCACCCCATGTGTGTAATTATTCCCCCTATGTGAGCAATTATTAACAGTATTCATTATTTAAACGAAATTATATGTAAAATGTAACATACACACTTTAATGCATTTCATCATGAAGGTGATATCAAGTATAAATCTAAAGATTCTAAATGTGCAGAGAGTTGGAATATCATACATTTGATTAGTTCTATGTAGTGATCTATTGCTGCTTGCTGCTGCTGTCAGGTCCTTGTAGCTTGAAGCGATTAAAAACTGGATGACGTTTATGATAGTCTACTTTAATAATAAAGTAAACTACGAGGTTAAAGTGGACATTTCGAGATTAAAGCCGAAATTTCCACTTTAATCACAAAATACACGTTTTCACTGTGTCCTTTATTTTTTCTCACTGGATCAAATACAGCGCTATACATTATGTTGCCGATGTGAAGTTGCAAAAAAAAAAGACAGCACAAAAGATAGTATGTGAGACTTTTAAAATGTATCATGTCATTACGATCGGGAATATGCGATGCTTGAATATAAAAGCACCATGAATGCATCTGTATGTCGTCATTTTGCTTCACCACGTAGGATCTGCATAGAGCCTTTCTGTCACATGTAAATAGTAAACAGAGACTGTGACGTCACGTCCCAACTTTTAGCACACTGTGCCCCCCAAGTTTTGGCTGGTACTGCAACTCGCGCACACGTCGCATTAATTTCTGAGGACCTGCTCAGAGGACGCGTGAAATGAACACTGGGAACGCGTGGCAGCCACGATGCGTACGCGTTCTGAGCGTGAAGTATAAACGAGCCCTTACTTTAGCTGGAAGAATTAACACTGTCAAGATTAACATTATTCCTAAGCTTTTTCTATTTCAAAGCATTCCAATATACATCAATAAATAATTTTTTAAGATGTCAGATTCAATCATAGCCTCGTTTATTTGGAATTCGAAGCTTCCACAAATCTGCAGGGCAATCCTACAAAGACCTAAGGCAGAAGGTGGCATGGCTCTGCCTTTCAGTTTTATTACTGGGAAGCAAATATACAAGTTATAAAAACCTGGACATTAACACAAATAGATGAACATACACAGGCTTGGTCCATAATAGAAATAAAATCCTGCAGTACTTCTTTATATTCCTTGCTTTGTACCCCAGTAAATACAAGTTATCACCAATTTACTAAAATCTCAATTGTGTTTTATGGAATGTTATTTGATTTTAATAAATTCAATAACATTTTTAAAAGAATAAAATGCACATATGCACACTCATGCACTCCAGTGAACTTTATAAATTAAGATATCTGATGGCTTGTTTACTTGCCAAACTATATGTATGATAATTAGGGCCCACGATTTACCGCGGCCCATGGAATTTAATGCCACTCCACGGAATTTAGGGTTTTGCAGCGGTAAAACGCCACGCTGCGGAATCAAACTAACTGCTGCGGAAAATACCAAGTCTGAATGAAATCTTACCATTTGAGACATATTGATATTAGTATGATTAGTTTTGATTACTTCTTTAAGTTCTTTAGCCTATTGCATCATCTCATTAATATCTCGTTCGTTGCTACTGAAATCGAACACAGTGGAGCTACAGTCCAGTTAAAGAAGCTGTCGGCGTTGCTGCAAAGTACTGATAAACTTAACGAGCTGAGAGCTGAACTTGAATTGGTATCTGTTCACTGCCAGCCAGTTATGAACACTCTGACTTCTTTTGAGGCACAGTCATTCATGGCTGTCAATGTCTACAACAAAGTGTCTGACTTACTGTCTTGCCTGAAATCGTCTGGATTTCCAATTGCAACCAGCAGCTGTGAAGATGCAAAGCACAATGCTGCTGCTAAACTTGAAGAATATTTTGTGGGAGCCAAACAGCCGGCAATAGACCTATTCAGATCTGTGAGAATATTTGATCCACGACAGCTACCACTCTTATTGAATAATTTTGCTGCAGCAGATGAATGGCATGCTTATCTGGACATAGCATCTTGTGAAGCAATTCCAGCTGATATCACTGCTTTTTGGCGCGTTAGAGGACAGATCGCCTTAGCCATCTTTAAGCAAGTTTATTTTTGCCGATCTGTTCTGTTGATGTGGAATGTTGCTCTCAAAATATGGATTGGTGTTGTCACCACTGCGATATTCTCTGTCACAAGAAAACCTACGAGCTTACAGTGACGTTTTCTTCAACAATAAATAAACAATAACTTTAGAAACATTATTTGATATTTTGTTGAGAATAATATTATGCCTACATATGTTTCAGCATCGTTTTTCCTACAACAATTTATATTAGGATTAAAATGTGCGGATGTGAACGCTTCAATATACCTATTTGATTAGTATTATAAATTATGATTGATTATTATTAAGGATTAAGAATAAGAAAAATTGCATTTATTTTGCTTGGGTTATGAATTAGTCTTATGGAGTTCTGGTACTGCATTTACCACGCCGCGGAATTTAAAAAAACATGCAGCAGAATTTACCATTTCTTGCCACGGTAAATCGTGGGCCCTAATGATAATGAAGAGAAAGAAATGAACACACACACACACACACATTGGCTCCAGCTCCATGGGTGCCCTGGAGCTTGAGCTCCCCCACAAATTAAAAATATAAAAATATCACAAATGCTGCAAATATTCATCATGATCTGTTTTTACATCATGTTTAAAAATTCTTTATTACTTTCTAGTTGAAACAGTCTTCTAATTCAGCTCATGGGAAGGACAACATTGATCTAAAAAACCAGCTGTTTAGTCTTCTGTACTTGTTTTGGGAAAATCTATCCTCGGATGCATCACACTTTCCTTTCTTGAGCGATTCTGCTATAATGCACAAAACTCCACTATCAAACTTTTATATAGGCTCATAAATGAATTGAAAAATATCAACAGTATAGAACATTACAGATAAAATGATGGCACACTGGGGGCAAAATGATAAATTAAATAATACAATGCATTATTCAGACTTCAGGAATAGTAGACAAAAATTAAATAGATTATTTTTGGGGAAAAAAATGTGAATATTTTAATTTAACAAAACACTCAAAGTAGACATTTCCGGAATAAAATGTCAAAGTAAATCCACATTTACACACATGTAACCCATTTCGTATAACATAGCTCACATCAGTCCAGGTGAGTCGGGTAAGTCAGCTCAAGCCTAATCTGTTACTCAAGCTCAGAGGTGCTTTATCTTATTGCGATGATTGAATATACTGTACTGCATTAAAAAAAAATTTGGACATAAGCGTCTGTAGGCTTTGCATCCTAGGAACCAAGTTACCCAAACTATTCTGTAACATTTGACTAATTATTTACCGCTCTGATGCTGATCTTTCTGATTATAAAATAGATCATTACGATAGCAATTAACAAGAAGAATTCATAATTAATTGCAGAATTATGGTATTTGATGGTTCCGCACGACTTGACTTAGAAATTAATCAACACATCATCATCAGGTAACAGGCTTCAGTTTTGAATTTGGTATTTTTCTGTACAGCCATTTTAGCTGTAGAACGCCCTCAAGGAACTGTGACACATAGACAGACACACACTCACCATCAAGGTATCTGTTTTTGGTATCCGTGAACCCTAAATTGTTGAGATCCGTTGAAAACCGGAGATCTAAATTTTTGAAGAATCTAAAGCTTTCGCTCCTTCCCTATAGACAATAGGTTATGGTGGGGTAGGGCGCAAAGCAAAAAAATGGGGTTTAAATTCACTTGTGATCAGGTTGATTAAATCGCATAGCAAGATATTGAGAAACTAATAGCAGCACTCTTTACTGAGCTGATCAAAACCCCTCATCTTAGAGCATTTAGGTCAGGCCATCAATAAGAGCTCAATGCAGTCACACTATAGTTAACCTGGAAGTACATTTGAATGTGTAGATGCAATTATTCTGACTAAATTATACCCAGATACAATGTAAATAAAAAACATATGATAGTGACAGATGTAGAGATGGTGTAGAAGTTTACAAAGTAGGCTCTTTCTTATTCATACCTATTTTATGTCATACTTTTTTTTTTATTTTGGGTTAGCCATGTCTGCTGAAATGCTCAACATTTGTGAGAATTTGCAGTAAAATGCTTGAGTGACAAGGGTGACTGTACTTTGTGCTAAGTAATTGAAGAATTAAATTCAATAAGATGAATTATTTTATAGGGCAGCATGGTAGCGCAGTGTTAGCGCTGCTGCCTCATAGTAAGGAGACCTAGGATCGCTTCCCGGGTCCTCCATGTGTGGAGTTTGCATGTTCTCCCCATGTCTGCGTGGGTTTCCTCCCACAGTCCAAAGACATGCAGGTTAGGTGCATTGGCGATTCTAAATTGTCCCTAGTGTGTGCCTGGTGTGTGTGTGTGCCCTGTGGTGGGCTGGCACCCTGCCCGGGGTTTGTTTCCTGCCTTGCGCCCTGTGTTGGCAGAGATTGGCTCCAGCAGACCCCCATGACCCTGTAGTTAGGATATAGTGAATTGGATAATGGATGGATGGAAAAATCATTTGTTAGTCATAAATCGAGATACATCAAGATACATTTAGAATCAGTTTGTAATTGCATTGATTTGTGCAGTATCTCATGAAGCATCGAAGCAATCCACATACAGTAATTCCTAATAATGAATCGCAGATCACCGATGATATCCATAATTTAATGAATGCTCACACTAACACATTTTAGATTGGCAATGTGGAAACATAAAGGAAATGTAGGCGCGATGTCCCTTTAAATTTTAGGGTGTGTTACTTAATGTTCAATGTTATTCGTCTGTAGGAGCCTTTAAGAGAGAGAGATATATATGTGTGTGTATGTGTGTGTGTATGTATGTGTATATATATATATATGTGTGTATATATATATATATATATATATATATATATATATATATATATATATAAAATCTCCTTCTATATAAATGCGTCGGGATTGTCCTTCCGTCCGTGAGTGCTACAGGCGCGGAGTTTCACACACGCCTCGTCCATTTTGCAATGCACTATAGGATTTGTAGTTTCTTTTTTCCAGGTAAAAGATGATTTTCTACTCGATATCGCGATATCTTCTTCTTCTTTCTTACTATATAAAAGCGGTCGGGATTCTCCTTCTGTCCCGTGAGTGGAAAGCATAGCGGTATTCCACTTATCACAGACTTACTACTTGCAGCTTGCGGATGGGCGACATGATGTGAGCAGAGTTCTGGTGCTCCCATCGTTCCTTTGCTTTTTGTGCGATGCGCTGTAAAATAGACAAAATTATATCTCTGGAAATAATTAATGTTGATGGAGTACAAATGCCTCACCGTGTAGTAAATATCAGGGGGGTTCAAAAGGCGACCTCAATATAGAAAAAAGTTTAAATTTCAGCACAAAAATAACAAAAACTACGAGTATTAAAGTAATACCGCTCAAATGCAATATAACCAAATTAATGAGTTTGTTTAAAATATCAAATTGATCTACATATTGAATTGCCTTAAGAAGTGGTCAACTTAAAAGTTGGTCGCCTTAAAAGGCGGGTGAGCCTAGTTTATATATATCTCTATCTCAAGCACCTGGAGCACTTCCGGGTGGGTTATAAAAGGGGCCAGAGTTGGGAGGAGAGGACTAAGCTTCAAGGGAGGAGTGGTGTTGTCAGAAGTGCGTGTTTGTGACGTTTGTGCTTTATTTGGGACTGTGTTGTGCCTGTGGGGTTTACAGGGAAGATGTGCCCCACAGGTGAAGAATAATGGGTGAGTCTGTGTCAGGTTGGGCGCAAAAAGGCGCATATATATATATATATATATATATATATATATATATATATATATATATATATATATATATATAAAATATTAAAGGAACACTTTTTAATCAGAGTATAGCATCAAGTCAATGAAACTTCTGGGATATTGATTTGGTCAGTTAAGTAGCACAGGGGTTGTTAATCAGTTTCAGCTGCTTTGCTGTTAATGAAATTAACAACAGGTGCACTAGAGGGCAACAATGAGATGACCCCAAAACAGGAATGGTTTAACAGGTGGAAGCCACTGACATTTTCCCTCCTCATCTTTTCTGACTGTTTTTCACTAGTTTTGCATTTCGCTATGGTCAGTGTAACTTCTGGTAGCATGAGGCTAAACCTGGACCCTACAGAGGTTGCACAGGAAATCCAACTTCTCCAGGATGGCACATCAATGTGTGTCATTGCCAGAAGGTTTGCAGTGTCTCCCAGCACTGTCTCAAGGGCATGGAGGAGATTCCAGGAGACAGGCAGTTAGTCTAGGAGAGCTGGACAGGACCATAGAAGGTCCTTAACCCATCAGCAGGACTGGTATCTGCTCCTTTGGACAAGGACAAACAGGATGAGCATTTCCAGAGCTCTACAAAATGACCTCCAGCAGGCCACTGGTGTGAATGTCTCTGACCAAACAATCAGAAACAGACTTCTTGAGGGTGGTCTGAGGGCCCAATGTCCTCTAGTGGGCCCTGTGCTCACAACCCAGCGCAGTGGAGCTCGATCGGCATTTACCATAGAATACCAGAATTGTCAGGTCCACCAATGGCACCCTGTGTTTTCACAGATGAGAGCAGGTTCACCCTGAGCACATGTGACAGACGTTGAAGGGTCTGCAGAAGCCATGGAGAATGTTATGCTGTCTGTAACATCATTCGGCATGACCAGTTTGGTGGTGGGTCAGTGATGGTCTGGGGAGGCATATCCATGGAGGGACGCACAGACTTCTACAAGCTAGACAAAGACACCTTGACTGCCATTAGGTATCAGGATGAAATCCTTGGACCCATTGTCAGACCCTACGCTGGTGCAGTAGGTCCTGGTTTCCTCCTAATGCACGACAATGCCCGGCCTCATGTGGCAAGAGTATGCAGGCAGTACCTGGAGGATGAAGGAATTGAAACAATTGAATGGCCTTCACGATCCCCTGACTTAAACCCAATAGAACATCTGTGGGACATTATGTTTCGTCCATTAGGCGCCAGGTTGCTCCTCAGACTGTACAACAGCTCAGGGATGCCCTCATACAGATCTGGGAGGAAATGCCACAAGACACCATCCATCATCTCATTAGGAGCAAGCTCGTGGGGGGCCACACAAGATACTGAAAAGCATTTTGAGTAGCAGAAATTAAGTTTTTGAAAAAATGGACTAGCCTGCCACATCTTCATTTCACTCTGATTTTAGGGTGTCTACACAATTGAGCCCTCTGTAGGCAGAAAACTTTTATTTCCATTAAAAGACTTGGCATCCTTTAGACATTGCCCTGTCGTTATTTGTATAGATATCCAACTTCATATTGAGATCTGATGTGTCTAATGTGTTTCTTTAAAGTGTTCTTTAATTTTTGTGAGTAGTGTGTGTGTGTGTATATATATATATATATATATATATATATATATATATATATATATATATATATATATATATATATATATATATATATATATATATATATATATATATATATGTATATATATGTATATATATATATATATATATATATATATATATATATGTATATATATATATATATATATATATATATATATATATATATATATATATATATGTATATATATATATATATATATATATATATATATATATATATATATATATATATATATATATATATATATATATATATATATATATATGTGTATATATATATATGTATATATATATATATATGTATATATATATATATGTATATATATATATATGTGTATATATATATATATATATATATATGTGTATATATATATATATGTGTATATATATATATATGTGTATATGTGTATATATATGTATGTATGTGTATGTATGTAGTATATATGTATATATATTTGTGTGTGTGTGTGTATATAAATGAATTTGCCACTATTTTTCCATATAACATGCCCAAAATATCTAATCAGACCCCTTTTTTTTTCTTTCCCTCTTGACTTATGTTAAAGGTTTCTTTCTCTCTTTACCTAGGCCTTTGTTGATAACTATCCCCAGTTCAAGAAAATGTCTGGAACAGTGTCGAAGCATGTGACAGTTGTGGGGGAGTTGTCGCGCCTGGTCAGTGAACGAAACCTAATGGAAGTATCAGAGGTAGAACAAGAATTAGCCTGTCAGAATGACCATTCCAGTGCTCACCAGGTATGTTGACGTAGACTCTAATGCAACAGAACATTTTTATCCATCAGTCTAAACAAAACAACATTCCTTGACATAGGATTAATAAAATTAATCAATTTAAAAATATATAAACACCATAGCATTACTCTTACTCTGAACTTAATCATTGAGCTTTAAATAAAACAAAAATAAACATTTTAATTCCTTTTAGAAAGACTTTTGATGTTATTTCTTTTTGTATTTTTCTTCAATTTAGAACTTAGGAAACAAATGTTAAAATTAGGCAGGTGACATGCTGTGTGTTGCCACTTGTAACATTATGAGAGAGTAGCTATTCTACATTATACTTGATATTTTTAACAAAAAAATATTTCAGACTTTCTTTTAAAATAGAACAAGACATTCCGCTTGTTTGTAAATTTAAATAAAGTACATTCTACACTTTGTTTAAACATTAATAAAACTGAATTTTCTGTATTGATCTAGTGTGTTTGTAATGATATGGCATAAGTTACATAATAATCATTTTTGATGTTTTGTTTAGTTTCATTACATTAATTACATTTTTTGTCAGTCTGTACTATATTACAATATAAGAGTGATACTTATGTTGAGTGTGTTTTAAAATCAAACTTCTAGTGCCTTAGCCTTTCTACCAGGTGGAGATGTACGGAAAGTGGGTACGGAAAGTATTCAGACCCCCTTCAATTTTTCACTCTTTGTTATATTGCAGCCATTTGCTAAAATCATTTACATTAATTTTTTCCCTCATTAATGTACACACAGTAACCCATATTGACAGGCAAAAAAAAGAATTTTTGAAATTGTTGCAGATTTATTAAGAAAGAAAAACTGAAATATCACATGGTCCTAAGTATTCAGACCCTTTGCTCAGTATTTAGTAGAAGCACCCTTTTGAGCTAATACAGCCATGAGCCTTCTTGGGAAAGATGCAACAAGTTTTTCACACCTGGATTTGGGGATCCTCTGCCATTCCTCCTTGCTGATCCTCTCCAGTTCTGTCAGGTTGGACGGTAAACGTTGGTGGACAGCCATTTTTAGGTCTCTCCAGAGATGCTCAATTGGGTTTAAGTCAGGGCTCTGGCTGGGCCATTCAAGAACAGTCACCGAGTTGTTGTGAAGCCACCTTCAGTTATTTTAGCTGTGTGCTTAGGGTCATTGTCTTGTTGGAAGGTAAACCTTCGGCCCAGTCTGAGGTCCTTGGCACTCTGGAGAAGGTTTTTGTCCAGGATATCCCTGTACTTGGCCGCATTCATCTTTCCCTCGATTGCAATCAATCGTCCTGTCCCTGCAGCTGAAAAACACCCCCACAGCATGATGCTGCCACCGCCATGCTTCACTGTGGGGACTGTATTGAACAAGTGATGAGCAGTGCCTGGTTGTCTCCACACATACCGCTTAGAATTAAGGCCAAAAAGTTCTATTTTCGAGTTTGCTAAAAGACACCTGAAGGACTTTGAGATGGTGAGAAATAAGATTCTCTGGTCTGATGAGACCAAGATAGAAGTTTTTGGCCTTAATTCTAAGCGGTATGTGTGGAGATCAGTATGTGTGTGTGTGTGTATATACATATATATATATATATACATATATATATATATATATATATATATATATATATATATATATATATATATATATATATATATATATATATATATATATATATATATATATATATATATATACATATATATATGTGTTAGCAGTTGGAGATCCACAAAGGGAGAAAATGAATCACGTATCATAAAGTGATTTTTATTCCTGAGCTTTCAACCCCTACCAGGGGTCTTCATCAGAGGATAATGCTTAGACATACAAGAATCAAAGGCAATATATAGCAATACCTTACAGCGGGGGTGGCTAGGTCTTTTGGTGGTGGGGGGGTGAGATTGTTGGGAGTAAAGTCTTGTTTATTAAGAATAAGTTCTTCTTAAGTTTGTATATGCTGGATTTATGTCCAAGTGTCTGTTGATGGCGTTCTCATTTGATAACCAGGATTCAGCCAGCTCTCTAGCACTTTTATTATTGGCTTTAAATTTTACTTGTACGTCGTCCCAATTAAACGTATGTCCTGTTGATTTAGTATGCTTATAGATCAATGACAGTGCGTCCTTTCTTCTGACGGCGTTGCAGTGTTCCTGTATACGTGTTGCGGTTTCTTGTTTTTGCCATTAAAGAGGACCGTGCACAGATTGTTCATGGGTTTGTGTGCTATTCTGACACCTGACTTGGCCAGGATGCGTGCAGCACCTTCAGACACATTGTGGTGATAAGGGAGTGAGTGCCAGGTTAGGTGGGGGTTATGATTCGAGTCAATTGTTTGTTGAAAGGGGTTGAAAGCTCAGGAATAAAAACCACTTTATGATACGTATTTCATTTTCTCTGTGGTGGGTTGGCACCCTGCCCAGGATTGGTTCCTGCCTTGTGCCCTGTGTTGGCTGGGATTGGCTCCAGCAGACCCCCGTGACCCTGTATTCGGATTCAGCGGGTTAGAAAATGGATGGATGGATGGATTCATTTTCTCCCTTTGTGGATCTCCAACTGCTAATATGCAAACCGTATCACAGACCTTCTCTTCCATATATATGTGTATATATGTATATGTATATATGTATATATATGTATATGTATATATATGTATATGTATGTATATATATATATATGTATATGTATATGTGTGTGTGTGTATGTGTATATATATAAACTGCTCAAAAAAATTAAAGGAACACTTTGAAAACACATCAGATCTCATCTCAATGGGAAAAAGAAATCCTCCTGGATATCTATACTGATATAGACTGGGTAATGTGTTAGGAACGAAAGGATGCCACATCGTTTGATGGAAATGAAAATGATCAACCCACAGAGCTCTGAATTCAAAGACGCCCCAAAAATCAGAGTGAAAAAATTATGTGGCAGGCTAGTCCATTTTGCCAAAATTTAATTGCAGCAACTCAAAATTGTACGCAGCACTTTGTATGGCCCCTGTGTTCTTGTATACATGCCTGACAACATCGGTGCATGCTTCTAATGAGATGACAGATGGTGTTGTGGGGGATCTCCTCCCAGATCTGGACCAGGGCATCACTGAGCTCCTGGACAGTCTGAGGTGCAACCTGGTGGCATTGGATGGACCAAAACATAATGTCCCAGAGGTGTTCCATTGGATTTAGGTCAGGAAAGTGTGGTGGTCAGTCAATGGTATCAATTCCTTCATCCTCCAGGAACTGCCTGCATACTCTCACCACATGAGGCCAGGAATTGTCGTGCACCAGGGACCACTGTACCAGCATAGGGTCTGACAATGGGTCCAAGGATTTAATCCTGATACCTAATGGCAGCCAAGGTGCCTTTGTCAAGCCTGTAGCGGTCTGTGTGACCCTCCATGGATGTGCAACTTTCTGAACTTGAACTTTAGAGTTTTTCCACCATGCTTTTGTTTCTTATTTCACTGTGTAAACCAACAAATATTAAATTTTTCCTTGCCTTCACTTTGCATTCGCTGAAATTATTCTTTTTTTTTCATGTGCCTATTCTATTGTATTGAACACTGAACAGAAGGTGATATTTATATTGTTTTTCATAATAAATTTGCCAAATTGTGGGAGACATCGGGTTGGGGCTGTAGGCATGTGCACGTTCATTAAATTTCACGTTTGTTGGGTTTTATAAAGGAGCTTGGCGTACACACAGATTTATGGATCTGGATTTTTTTATGTGCACGCACATTTCCACTTTTGTCTGTACGCCATATTTCATTGTGAATTCTACGTACGCCGCTATACATGAGGCCCCAGGTGCATATGTTTGCGATTAAATGACGAAAGGCTTTTTGCCAAAAGTAGTGAAGGTTGTGTCTGATGGTAGTTTTGGAGACTTGGTGACCCCAATATGCTACTTTTTTCTGCATTTATTCAACAGTGATAATTGAAGATTTTTTTTTTTTTGCCTTTCTTACAGTACCCTTCACTGCATGTGGAGGCAAAAGATGCTGAGGTTCTATTCCAGGCAAAGTTAGTAACATAGTCAGTTGATTTGAAAAGTTTAATTATAGCCTTAACTATAGATATTGGCATTTTCAGGGGAGTAGCTGTTGTGACCACTAGGGGGTGTTGCAGCAGCCCAAACCTCAAGCACAACATCACAGACGCAGGTTCTGGTGAAGATAAAAGGTTTATACACATACAATATCTTGCACAGAGGTTTCAGCATTATCATAAGCCAACCACAATTCATCTTCTCTCTCTTGTCCTGCTTCATTCCTCCCAGGCAAGCTTTGTCCTCTTCCACCTGACTCCAGCTCACCTGCATGATGTCAAGCGGTCTCTTTTATCTTGTACATGGGAGTACTTCTGGTGCTAGAGTGTAACCTGATGGAAGTACTTCCAAGTCAATCAAAGGTCTACGGACATCCATGTGGGAATGCTAACTCAAGATGGTTGTAAAATTGTGTATTAGGGGAAAAGATGTTCAGCACTGCCCATCTTCTCCCAGTCCTTCCATTGTACTGACCTCTCTTATTCAGTCCCGGTCAGGGTGTCAGTCAATGTATGCCGTCTGTTCACTATTTTGTATAGCCATTCCCAGACTTATGAAGGTCAACACACTTTTCCTTCATTTAAATTGTGTTTTCTCTTACCTTTCTCTAAGTGAATTTGCCCTCTGTGCTACCTCATATTCATACCTCAGTGAAACATGAAGTCATGGATTACTGCTTGAAATGTCCTAAGCACTCTAATCAGTTTAAAGTAAGATATAGATGGGTAAAAGTGCTTCAGTTCCACTTTGTTCATGAGAATTTGTAGGCATGCCATTAGTTGTGGCACATGTGGTTTTGTTAGACGTAATCATCTTTTATTCAAAAGTAAATTTAATTCAATTAAAGGCTACATTTCTTTTTTTAGTGTGAGATTATAGTAAGGTAATATGCCAAAAGGTGAATTTAATATAACCTTTGTACTACTCCCCCCAATCCCCCCGAGTGTATAATAATTGACTCTCTGTGTGTGCGTGTACATCTATATCTAGAACACATAAGATTTTAATTTGTTGTAAATGAGATAGTAGACCATTTTATACTACTGGGTAAAAAAAATATGATTGCTTGGACTTCCATGGATTGTAAAGTAATGAAATTCCCTATACTACTTTATACTACCTAATCCCTTAAATTAAAATACAGATTGCCATATTTTTCTCTCCATAAGATGCACTTTTTTCCCCCCAAAAGAAGTGTGGAAATGTCTGTGTGTCTTATGGAGCGAATATTGCGTCATAGAACGTGATGTGTATTACCTGATAAAAGTCGTAGTGGGTGACAATCAGCTGTTAATGGGGACAAAACTCATAGTTACGTTACAGGCATTCCCTCTCTGCTTGGAGGAATGTTAGACTCATTGACTTGGAATCTAATTCTTGCGTGTGCGTGAGTTACAAAATTTAAACAAATGCAAACAAAGGCAAGATGGCATTGACATCTCACGAGGGAGCGAAGCAAGTGCAGAAAACAAAATACTCAGCAGACGATGTTTTGAGCATTACCGCTGAGTCGGACTCTGATTTTTCAGAATCTGATTTTGTTGAGAGTGATCAGGAGATTGAGCAAGAGAGTGAGGAACTGACGTCAGCTGATAGGACACCAGCTGATGACTCCCCAGCCGAGCGCATTCGCTTAGCCGATGTTCATGTTCATGTGGGAGGAATACTTTCGGCTACTGTCAGACGAGACAAACAGGTATGCAGAGCAATTGTTTGAATCGCGGGTGGCGCTTGCACCTCATTCTCGTTTTTCAAAAAAAGATGAGCTAAAGTACTTTTTGGGCTGGCAATATAACTTCAGGGAGCATTGGTCCAAACATGCTTTGTCCTCTGGTGGCTTTGGACTGGTTATGCTGTGCCATAGGTACGTGCTCCTGCAAAGTGATTGTGAGCAATTGAGCTTCATAAATTCTGACACTGGTGATGAGGAGTTCTTGGGGTTTCCAGAAAACTAGAAGAGTGCTTGAACCTTAAAATCTCTCCTCATTTGTTAATTACAGTGATGATGGTTCTTAATACTGCTGTTGACTTTACATGGTTGAAATATTATTCTGCTATATTTTATTAAATATATTAGTACACCGTTTGGTTCAGAATATTTTTTTTCTTGTTTTCTTCCTCTAAACCAAGGTGTATTTAATGGTCAGGTGCATCTTAAAGAGCGAAAAATATGGTAATTATATGGATTGTGTATACAAAATGAAAGAGAGCATTAGTTTTATGTATCTTCACAAGATTGATTCTCCAAGTAGTTCATAATAGAATCACAAATAATGGTGATTGCAGGTTCATACACTGTATAAGTATACATACCAGGCAGATTCATGATTGTGCTGCGCTTGAACTGCAAATAGCAGAAGGATAATGGTAAGCATCTGTTACGCATTTACACTCTTCAATTAAATACTCTTTCACACACAAAACAACGGAGGGAATGGTATATAACTAGACTCTTTCGATAGCCATTATCAACATATATTCATATTTTCAGCTAGTTAAAAATATAATTCTTTTTATAAGGATAATAGTGTGCTTGAACATGATGATGAAGATAGTACTTTATTTGACCCAAGGATATCTCTTTAAATAAATAAATCCATAAATTGATAAATATATATACCCACACAATGTGGTCCAAATGTTTGTTTGGTGATCAACATGTTTGATAAAGCAGAACTCATGAGGCATTAAAGCACTGATTCATGTCTTCAAAGATGTGCTGTTTGACTTGTTTGTAATAACTCTATGAAAGTAGGTAGGAATCTAGTAATATGATCCACCATAAAGGGGAGGATAACTAACAGTAAACAGAAATGATTATCATATACAGATTTTCTAAAGTACTAGACCAACAATGCTTGCACTAGTTCATATTAATTATTTTCTTGCAAATGTTCAGTAGGTAGCTGTGAACTATCCTCAGTGTCAGGCCCCTGATTACTTTTTTGCAATAATTTCCATATAAAGACTTGTTTAAATTTTTTGCCTAATCGGGTAAAGATATTCTGTATGGAAGTCTCCAGTTTTATGCTCCAAAGAGAGCGGTTTTGAGTGTATTGATATATTTAATATACTTTATTTTTGATGATAAACAAAATAATTTTGTTATCTTTTTAAATTATTTTTGTATTGACATTGTGGTATATATTTTTTCTTTTTTCATTTACAATGTTATCTTCTTTCTGTAAACCATTAAACATTTTTCCTCTGTTATTTTTGGTGCTTAATAAAAATGAACCAGTTTAATTGATGATCTTCCATTGCGTTTCTAGGATCTACTGCTCCTCCAGACTGCCTCCCTGGTTGCATTTGTATCACATATCAATTAGAACTCACTTGGGCTCTAGGAGAGCAACTTAAAGACCTATTCAGCAAGGATAATGCATTTTAGTAGACATGATGTATTGATTGAGCTGTAGTGCATACTATAAACTTTAATGGAACCACAATAGTTTCTTTTAAAGATAATTAGGAGATCATTTATCTTTTAATAGTGACCATTATTGCTTTACATGTACTTAGCCCACAGAACATTTAAAAAGTAATGGTAGATTCATCATGCTAAGGTGATTTACAGTGCTGGTGTAACTCAGATTAACATCCCTTTGATATTAAATTTCATGCTTCAGATTCCTTCCTGCCCTTTTGTGCTGCTTGGTTACTAAATGTATATACTCATTTCAGAGATGAGGAGTTCTGTGCAAAAATAGACTCTAAAATAGACTTTTACAGTGCATCCTGAAAGTATTCACAGCACATCACTTTTTCCACATTTTGTTATGTTACAGCCTTATTCCAAAATGGATTAAATTCATTTTTTTCCTCAGAAATTTTTTTTTTTTTTTACAAATTTATTAAAAATAAAAAAACTGAGAAATCACATGTACATAAGTATTCACAGCCTTTGCCTTGAAGCTCAAAATTGAGCTCAGGTGCATCCTGTTTCCCCTGATCATCCTTGAGATGTTTCTGCAGCTTAATTGGAGTCCACCTGTGGTAAATTAAGTTGATTGGACATGATTTGGAAAGGCATACTCCTGTCTATATAAGGTCCCACAGTTGACAGTTTATGTCAGAGCACAAACCAAGCATAAAGTCAAAGGAATTGTCTGTAGACCATCGAGACAGGATTGTCTCGAGGCACAAATCTGGAGAAGGTCATAGAAAAATTTCTGCTGCTTTGAAGGTCCCAATGAGTACAGTGGCCTCCATCATCCGTAAGTGGAAGAAGTTCGAAACCACCAGGACTCTTCCTAAAACTGTCCGGCCATCTAAACTGAGCGATCAGGGGAGAAGGGCCTTAGTCAGGGAGGTGACCAAGAACCCGATGGCCACACTGTCGGAGCTCCAGAGGTCCTCTGTGGAGAGAGGAGAACCTTCCAGAAGGACAACCATCTCTGCAGCAATCCACCAATCAGGCCTGTATGGTAGAGGGGCCAGACGGAAGCCACTTCTTAGTAAAAGGCACATGGCAGCCCACCTGGAGTGTGCCGAAAGGCACCTGAAGGACTCTAAGACCATGAGAAACAAAATTCTCTGGTCTGATGAGACAAAGATTGAACTCTTCGTGTGTGAATGCTAGGCACCGCTCATCACCAGGCCAATACCATCCCTACAGTGAAGCATGATGGTGGCAGCATCATGCTATGAGGATGTTTTTCAGTGGCAGGAACTGGGAGACTAGTCAGGATAAAGGGAAAGATGACTGCAGCAATGTACAGAGACATCCTGGATGAAAACCTGCTCCAGAACGCTCTTGACCTCAGACTGGGGCGACGGTTCATCTTTCAGCAGGACAACGACCCTAAGCACGCAGTCAAGATATCAAAGGAGTGGCTTCAGGACAACTCTATGAATGTCCTTGAGTGGCCCAGTCAGAGCCCAGACTTGAATCTGATTAAACATCTCTGGAGAGATCTTAAAATGGGTGTGCACCGACACTTTCCAACAAACCTGACGGAGCTTGAGAGGTGCTTGAAAGAGGAATGGGCGAAACTGGCCAAGGATAGGTGTGCCAAGCTTGTGCCATCATATTCAAAAAGACTTGAGGCTGTAATTGCTGCCAAAGGTGCATCGACAAAGTATTGAGCAAAGGCTGTGAATACTTATGTACATGTGATTTCTCAGTTTTTTTATTTTTAACAAATTTGCAAAAATCTCAAGTAAACTTTTTTCACGTTGTCATTATGGGGTGTTGTGTGTAGAACTCTGAGGAAAAAAATGAATTTAATCCATTTTAGATTAATGCTGTAACATAACAAAATGTGGAAAAAGTGATGCACTGTGAATACTTTCCGGATGCACTGTACATGAGAGGTGTTTAAAACAATATTATTAGGTAGTTCTAAGTGAGCTCTAATTAGCTTCTTTATTAGAATAACATAATCTGCTTGTTAATTAGAGCCAATGTAATGGTAGCTTTAAAATCATTCTGTTTAGTCTTCATGCTCTTTTGCAATTTACAGCTAAATTTAATTTGACCCTTTAGATACATCACTGCATTCCTTATCCTTGACATTAACACAACCTATATTGTTTGTCTGAAGAGCTCTAAGAATTGCAATGGGTATTTTAATCCACTTGTATTCACCTTTCACTTGGTGTCACCTCAGTCCAACAACTTCACAATGTGTAATTGTGCTAGCATACATTTACAATTATAAATAATATTTCCAAGATTAAATACTTTTAATGCAAATCTTATTCATATTATCTAAATATATGTCAGTAGTGTCTATAGTCAAATCCTTGTGTACAAACATTTATATTTAAACTAATATTCATTCAGCATTCATTCTTATCCTTATGAAAAATGTAAATAGATTATTTGTAGCTGTTTATAATGAATAGACTTTAATGTTCATGTCCATTGAAAAATATTGTCTGCTTATATAAGACATTTACCTATTCTTTTATATAAAAAGCATATTCATGAATAATTAATTAATTAATATTGTACTGAACATATTGCTTACCAGCATCATTTACTTGAGTTTTTTCATTAAAATACAGTTAATTTCAAGTATTAAGTAAGTCTAAAACTGAAGCTTGCTGAAATATACTTACTGACTAAATATCATATGAAGTATTAAATTAAATTAAACATTCAGAAAAATACCAAAAGACAAAATTTTGACTGCTTTGTTACAGCTAACAGGAGCTGGATTTTATTCTAGACCCAGACATTACGTGTGTCGAGCTTGCATGTATACTACACTTCAGTGTCTATTTTCTTATGGTACTTTGGTTTGCTTCTGCATCCACCCTGCATGTTGAGTAATTTAGTTCAATGTAAGCAACTGTGCGTGGTGATGAACTGGCATGTAATGCAGAGTTGGTTACTGCTTTGCACCCATTGTTTCT
The DNA here is from genome assembly GCF_016835505.1 of Polypterus senegalus. NCBI lineage: Eukaryota > Metazoa > Chordata > Cladistia > Polypteriformes > Polypteridae > Polypterus > Polypterus senegalus. The sequence continues at coordinate 172,832,782 of NC_053154.1, forward strand.
GGGATAGGTTCCAACTTGCAGAGACCATGTGATGGCAAAAGTAGTATGAGGAGACAGGTGGATGGATGAACAAAACGCAAAGTTTTCACACATTTTAAGTGGATATTTGGATATTTTATGGATATTTTATTTAAATATGAAGTCCACATAATATAATGCATTATGACATTTGATGTTTAATTTGTTGTTTGTAGGGTATGATGAAATGTTTCTTGAGATTTTTCAGTTAGGAGAGAAACAAAAGTATCTTGGTAAGGTAATTATACTCTGAGTTAAGGTTATTACAGTTTTGCCTTTTTATGTTATATTTATATTTCTGTATTATTTTTGACCTTACTTGGAAATTCAGTTGAGTTTTAGTTTTCCTTCTTTGTGTATTTTTAGTTTTAATTAAGTTTTTATTTCACAAAGACATTTCTGTTTCAATTTTATACCTATTAGTTTTAGTTTTAGTAATTATGGTATGGTTAAAAAGCTACTATGATGTTTAGTTTTGTGTCACAATCAGTACTGTACACTTTGGATGTAAGATGAGTTTAAAGGTAGTGGAAGATTACTATACTTAATAGTTTACTATCTGGCTTTAATTTTCTCTGATAAAAACAAGTATAATCAAAACCAGATGCTGAATTTTTAAAACGTTCTATGTCATTTGTGCAGAACAAATGTGCGAGGACTGTTGCCACTTTTCATTTTCACTTTTTCCTTTTCTTGTCCAGAATGGGCCAATTTGTGATGAAATTTAGGTGAATTTTAAGGTTGAATGTTTTCTTTTTCTTTAAACTAGGGGGCTCTGCCCCCCTGCTCACTTTGCCCACCTCTTGGTTTGGTTTACTGGATATACAATTTAAAGAGATTGTTATTTTCATGGGAATTGTTACATATGCATTATTTTCACTTTTATTATATGATATTATTATATTAACTTTTCTTCAGGACTGCACTAAATTTTGATTCCGTGTTTGGACTTGCATTGTGACAACGCAATGTATAACTGCCTGTGAGTGAATATCGTTTCTTTCTCTCTAATAAATAAAACAACTTTTTTGAGTGTTTGTCCATGCTCTTTCTTCTTTGCTTTGTCATTGATGTGTCATCTAGAACATAAAATTATTGTCCTGATAAAATTTATAAGAGGTGAGAGTGCAGGAAGTGTGTCTGCCAAAAGCTTTCACACGACTGAGGCTAGATGACTGTGGTCTTGTTTGAAAATAGTTGTAAGCTTGGCATAACTTGAAAGAATCTCATGTTAAAAGTCTCTGTCTCACGGGACTTCATACCACACCAACGTTTTTGGAATCTTTTCATTCTCGCTGGCAACACGAATTAGACAACCTAAAGGTTTCCAACTTAAAGTTTAAATCCGATCAATATATACAGTCTCTTTTCGCTTCTCTTTTCGCTCCTCTTTTCTGTTCTGTTATTTCACCAAGTATTAATTTCTGTTTGTTTGTGCTAAATCGATTAGTCCTGTCCTTTTTTTGATACTTTTGAATTTTCGTACTTCCATTATCTCTGATCTGCTCTGCATGTAGGGATGGGAATTGATAAGATTTTCACGATTCCAATTCCATTTTCGATTCTGTTTAACAATTCGATTCTTTATCGATTCTCCTATCGATTCTTATTTTTAAAAAAGGAGAACACACAGGTTGATTAGCTTAGAACTTTATATCTTATCTTTGAACAAGATAGAAATTTAGGAGTAGCATGACCTTACAAACCCAACAGTGAGATCTTAAGAGATCCACAGCCTACGGCTCCCCAATGGGGTGCCACGGGGTCCCCAGAAAAAAATTTGTAAATGTAAAATAATAATAAAATAAATTTTCTTCTGTAGCAATAACAAAGTATAACATAAATTATTCTGTGGCAATTACACAAGAATGTCCAGTAACATTTACACTCTCCTTTTTAAAAGTATATATGAGCTGAGCACTCAAAAATAAAACTACATCAGCCAGCAACAAATACAATCAACTCAAGTCCAATGGAACTGTGCACTGTGCAATTCTGTAACTATCAACTATGGAGAATTAACAATTCTTTTGCAGAAATATAAGCATATCTGCTTTTTCAGGAAGGATATGGGATCTTTCTGGACTTATGGTCTCTCCAGCTGTGGAGAACACCCTCTCAGACAGGGTGGAGGATGCCTGCACACACAGAAAGCTTTCAGCCAATCCTGACAGCAGGGGCAGAGTCTCTCTCTTGCTCCACCACCATAGGGTGACGTTATCCTTGCAGGGAATGGGGGTTAGGCTTCTATACAGCTGGATCTCCTGATCCACCCTCTGGGCCAGGGAAAGAACGGGCTACCATTGTTGGAATGACTGCAGCTCATTGTCCTCCTCTTCAAAGAGTTCCTCCAAGGCCGTTTTTTTTTTTTTGTTTTACTGATGACACCTGAAATGAAATGGACATAATAAAAAATTAAGCAAAAAATGAACAATCCATAACATCTAAATTATCATCACAATGAGCTAAACTTACATAGTCTTTTTCATCCTCATCTTCAAACAACTCTCCCTGTGTGTCTCCTTGCTCCAGGTGCTTGAGTAGAAAGTGACAAATAAACAAACAAATCAAACTAAGTACCACAGATTCATAGATGAAAGGTCTCACTCTCACAATGGAAATGTGCTACAATGAAAGACACTGTCATATTGAAATACCTCATCTGTTCCTGCCTCTGTGTTTGCTGCAATTACTGCTTCCCAGATCCTGTCCCAGACTTCATCCTTATTCACTTTGAATTTAAATCAGGGGTCCAAGATGATGGCCTCCTCCAGGAATCTCTGGATATCAGCCTCCTTAAATTTTTAAAAGGGAGGAAAATGTGACATCATGACTATCCTTAAGTATTTATAACTGCCATTTTATTTATGATAAATAAATCATCAATTGTACCTGGTATCGTTTGGAAAGATCTTTCCAAATGTTCTCCTTTATGCTCCTTGTGAAGGCAGAGTCATCTTCTTGTACGGTGTAGTGTTGCTGTAGCTTTTGCAGGACGGGCAAAATCTCACCACAGGTCGGACTTTTGTCGCTGGAGACTGCTAGTGTGGAGGTGTAGTGCTTCCGCACGAGCAGCACAAACTCCTCTGCTTTTCTTAAGTCATCATTGCCCATTTTAGCCAGTCTGCAATATCAACAAAACAAAAATACAACAGATATGTTGCATAAGACAAACAAAAATAAAACCTGAGTCCAAGTTAGGCCATATTATCATTATTTTTCAATACTACTCACCTTTCTTTTTCCATGGACTTTCTTATCCGTGGATCGATGGCTGCAGCCTGGATGGCAGGAAACTGTTCGCAGAATCTCTCCATCATCAAATACAGAGAGTTCCATCTGGTCTTCTAGGAGGAGCATATGCTTGGCCATCTCTGAGGGGTAACACATTCACAACTTAAACGCTAATGAAATATTCCTTATCATAGTTTATGAATTTAATTTGATCATGATCTAAAGATTACATGTACACAATCTTAAAAAAACTATTTACTATGCTTACTGAGCAATTCTTGCTTCTCCTTCAGGACCACTTTTGCCATGTGGGACCTCTTCATCCATACAATCACAGTGCGAATTCTTGCCGCCCAGTTGGAAATGGCAGGACAGTTGTAGAGCTTCTGAGCTCCAAGGTCCAGGGTGTGTGCAAAGCATGGAAACTTGAGAATTTGTAGCTTTTTCACAGCTACATCCATGTTGGCCGCATTTTGAACAGTGTGTACCGCGTCAACATTTTTGAATTCTTTACAATGTTCTACTTTGCCATTTATTTCTGGCCCTGGTCGTGGTTAAATCTCTTTCACACAGGACGTATAAGTGTCTCTCCAAGAAAATCACGTCTCCAAGATTTTTTTTTAATAGAGAGATGTCTACAGGGCACAACATATCCTGCTCTAAGACAATGTACTTAAAATTAATGACTTCAATATTGTATTCAAATATCTCCCATATTGAGCTTTATTTTGTACCAGCCATATTGATCTCTGATTTCATCTCAGGCATATACAATTGATGGACAGAATTTTGCCACCTGCAGCCCTAAAAAGATATCAGAAATCTGAAAATACAGGTGTGATCATGAAAATCATGGGAGCTAAGGAAAAACAGAGCTCTTAGGCTTGAATCAGTGCACACAACTACCTGGCTATACTGAGGGAAACAAAGAGAAACAAGCATGTTGTGTTAAGGCTAGCGGTAGTGAGACTTGAATAGCCCATGTATAAGAACAGTAAACCTTTAAAGAGCAGAGTAAGAGCAGGTAGTATGAGTATGGACAACCACAAAATGACAGAAACAGTATCTGAGATTACGAGCAATATATACATTTTCTAAACTTGCTTATCCAGAGCAGGATCACAAGAAACTTGAAGCCTATCCCAGCAGGTTTGTATGCAAGGGAGGAAAATTCCCTGGAATGTATTAAATGGTTGATGTTAAGAACAAAAAGATTATGACACTTCAAATATTTATTTTGAGAGAGAGAGAATAATTGAAAAGGGGGGGGGGGCAAATATTTTAAAACATAATTCAGCCACTGGATTATTCTCACAATATCAGGTATTTTGAGCTGTGGATGCAAAACTAAAAAAAGATAAATTAATAAATACAGAATAAATACAAAAATACATTTTCATCAGTTGGCAGACTCTCTTCAACTATCTACCTGTAGTTCAGTAGAAACATTGCCAGCTCAGGAATTTTACTTTTTATATTGCTTCTTAAATGACCTTTTTAAAGCAAAAGTGATTCGTCAGCAACAATATGCTGAAACTTGTATGTTGACCTACTCAGTCTCTTGATCAGTGTTGTATATATTTTCAAAAAGGCTTTCTCACGTGTGAAGTAGCAGGTGAATTACTGTCAACAAAATGCAGACACCTAAGAAATAAACTGAAACTTTACTTACTTGTGATTTTTCTGGCCATACAGTAAAGGTTTTTTTGACCAGCATATTCTGAATTAAGGCTTTTGAATTACATCTTGATATACAAGAAGCAGAAAGAATGCAACAGCTCAGTATAACGAACATCAGACTCACACAGCCTGGAATTTGGCTTAGTATGTATTGCTGTATTAGTTGCTGTATACATTTTGGGCTCAAACAGAATTAAAGCTAACATGCCGTCATTTACGAACATTATGAAATTCTGTATTTAATAATTCTCTCTTGAGCCCCAGAGATCCAGTGAACAAAAGTTACCAAGAATATTGAAAACAAAATCATCACCTTGGCATGCTTCAATAACACTTAAACCAGAATCTATCATGCTGTCACTATGGGCTCCTGTTACTATGGGCTCCTGAAGAACTGTCATTATCATACAGTAAATCACTTTCTTCGTTACACGGTTTATGCACCCATATTCAGCTTGCTCTGTTATCACAATTGCTGTGTCAACACCTGCCCTCTGTTATCAGCCACGATTCACTGGATGAATATATGCAGGCAGCTCATGATGGATGGTTTTCTGTTTTAGAGTTAAAAGTTACAAGGACTAACGACTAACTTTAGGAATATTTATATAAAAATTCAAATATAAAATTCTTATTAATATATTTTGATTCATTTTGGGACCCCTGCTTCCCAGGTTAGCTCTTTTATAAGTCTGGTTGTGACAAAAACTAAAAATATTTTTATTAAAATATTATTTTAGTTCAGTTAGTCTTTCCAGCTACTGTAATAGTTTTGTTTAGTTTTAGTTTTTCATTTTGGTTTGGTTAATGATTTTATTGCATTTTATGAAAATGTTTTTTTTATTAGGTTTTAGTTTTGATTTTTGTTTTTTTTTTTTAATTATAATGTTGCTCTGAGTATGTGACAGTAATGGCCCTATAAGCCTATTAACCTATAAAGGCCAGCTAGATCTGATAGTTTATGCACCAAACAATTAAGAGGTCCTTTTAATGGTGTTTGAGAGCTGTATTTTATTTACAAAATCAATATAAAGCCACTGCTGATTCACATTTTCTACATATACAGATTATATTGCAGTGTTTGGATTTGTAAAACTTGTCACTTCGTTTGAGTGACATGTTTAACAGAGAAATATGAATTTTTGTTAAAAATGTACCATGACTTTTTAACATTAATGTGAAAAAAATTAAATAGATGGCCATAGACTTTAGAAAACAACTGTTGACAGAGTCACTGCTTATAAATATTCTGGAATCTAAATTGATGATCACTTTAGCCTTTCTTATTGTACCTTGATTACACTTATGACATTTCAGGAGATGTCTGCTTTTTCTTAGATAAACAAAATTAATTTAATTTTAACTTATTTATTTCAGAATTTCTGTCTGTTTTGTGATTAGTCTGAAATTGCAGTAAGAGTGTGGGGTTTTACTGTCCACTGTTTGTAGAGTTTACCTTAAAAAGCTTGGTAAAATCATTAATGGTCCTGCTTATCCTCTCCACTGTAAATTCCTTTTAGCAGTTTAACTAGTAATAAAATCCTTCAATGCGTAATCAAAACAGTGACCTTTTGTATAGCACAGCTTGGCTGTTTAATGGTAATGAGTAACCTAAATAAGACTACACTGGTTTAAACAGATAATAATCAATGAGTTAGATCATTTTCTGAATATATTTTCAGTGAGTAATATACTTTTCTTTTATTTCTAATAATTACATTCTAATTACAATTTACAATGAGGTTGATGTACACAATATTTGAATTATTAATTGAATTGAATATTGAACTTCAGTAGTGTACATTTTATATAACATTTGATATGAAAGCTCATCGTTGTCCTTTTTAAAATATGCTGATTTTTTTTTCTAATTCTTGATACAAATTGCAGTTCCAGAACCTTTCTGTGAACACTTCTTATTGAGTAAAAAATACTTCCAAGTCTGCATTGAGTTTTCTCATCCAGGCTGCTCATAATGAAAATAGTTCACATTGCAAGTAACATGATGAGGCAGGCAGTAGTGAATGAACAAAGAATTATTTATCATGCCATAATTTTAGAACGATTCAGAGCACCCCAGAGAATATCATCTGCAAATGGCTGCTCTCTTTGTCTAGTCTGCAATTTATGTATTTTTCCTTTTAGTTGAAAAATCAGGTGAATGGGGAAATTGCCAAAGGCCAGTTGGATTTGTACTTTAAAAAAAAAAAAAAAAATTATTTAAAGAAAAAACACACACAATTACGTTATAAGAAACTTTTAAGCTAGTTTAACTGAGGGCCATGCTTTCTAGTGTGAATCATAAATATAAAATAAACAATGTGTTAAGAAAGCCATTATACGCTTTATACACACCAGAAGAGTGACATTTTAAAGAACTGCATTCTTATTTAATGAATTCTTTAAACTATTTTACGGTGATTCGTTTTGTTAGTAGAAAAACACATTTAACATAACCAAATAAAAGATAATTCCATGTTAACAGATCTAGTGATTATTAAATAATGGTGTTTACTTTTGGTTTTTGATTTTAGATTTTTTGCTGTCATGTAAAAACAAGCAGAGTAATTATTGGAAACTATACAGTCATATGAAAAATTAAGTATGTTTTATTTTTTAATCTGCTGTATGTGGACATATCAAGATTTGATATCCATGTTTAAATAAAGATGATTTGCAAAACTAGCCTCAGCTTCCAGCCCTTAATAGAGACCGGCTGCTATTAGAGACTGGCCATTATTAACAAAAACCTTCAGAACGCAATATTTTTTTGTGCGTGTCGGTACAGGTAGGTACACAAAAATATCAGCTAATATTACAAACAGCTACTTTATTTGAATTTCACATGGTGCATAAAACTGTTAAAGATAAATGACAATGCCTTTCTGTAACTTTTGCTGCTATTCGTCGTTCGAATTCGCAGTGACAGCTTCGTTGTTGTCCAGTTCACTATAGTCTTCCTCTTCCAGGTTTGTCACGACGATTTAAATTCTTGCCGCCGACAATTTCTCTCTTCCTTCAAAAATGGCTGATTTTCTTTGAGGCAATGAATTAATGAATCCTCACTGCCGTCGGTTGAATTGGTGATTCCACAATTTTTGAAAGATTCCCGAATCATTTCATTTGAGATTTCATCCCATGCAGACATGATCCATGTCACCATCAGACGTGCGCAAATTTCCGCCTTGTGTGAGTTCTTTGTCATTGTCACCTGCCATCCAATTTTCATGGAATGCTCTGATCTTGTCCTTGAAAGATTTGTTCCATGAAACGTCTGCTGGCTGCACATATTTTGTGCAACCTCCTGGAACGACTGTGTCCATGTTGTACTTTTGAGCTCCCATTTAATGTTTGCACTGATATGGCAACGATAAGAGTCCCAAACCAGAAGTCTCTTGTGAAATGAAAATTTCCCACAAACTTTTTGCAGCCATTGGATTGTGAGATCTTCGTTCATCCATCCATTTTGGGAACACGTTATGACGGCTCCTTGAAGTTGAACATCTTGCTGCAACCTAGTTACTTCTTGTATTCCATGTCTAAATACAATGAACAGCTTAATCTTGGTTCCATCACCCTTGGTTGCAAGAACTAACGTAAAATGATCTTTCTCATGGCCAGTAGTTTTGATAGAGACTGTTTTTGCTCTGCTGGGATGAATGGTTGTCTCACCCGGCATGTCAAACCAAACTGATGTCTCATCCATTCCAATAATGTTGCATTCTCGGATACCTTTGGTCATCCGCAACTGAGAAATCAACTTCACAAAAGAAACAATTTTGTCACTTAGCTTATCTGGATCTTTTTGAGCCGCAGTTGTTTTTCATCTAAGAGATGACGAATTACGCTCCATAAATTTTTGCAACCAGCCGGAACTCGCAACAAAAGTCTCCTTTCTTTTGGATTCTTCATCGATCTCGGTATTGAAAATCAGTTTCGCACGTTCACAAATCACCTTTCCGGAAATGCGGACAGATTTTTGCCGCTGCTCGAGAATTCAGGACAATACACGGTCTTCAAGTTCTTCACTAACTTTCTTGGTTCCTCCTCCTTCTAACCGCTTTCTGCTTGTATCTTTGCCCTCTTTTACAGACAAAAGACTCTCATATTGTTACTTCCACTCTCTAATTCTTTTCGGATCAACACCATAATGATGAGTGGCCGCTTCACCAGATGTTTCTTTCGCATATTCCACCACACTAATCTTAAAGGCAATGTCAAATGACCGTTTCGGCGGCATTTTGGAAGGCAATTAAAACGGTATATCCATATTTCTTATATATGCAACGTGCTGACATGCACATGTGTTACACATGTCTAGAAAGATACAGACTCTTACAGTGTATGCTAGTAGGCAAATATCAAAGACCCGGCTACTATTTATCTGCTTCCCCTCTGAAGCCCGGCGCTTATTAGAGACAAGCAACAATAAAAGACTCGGCATTTATTGAAGCATATACAGCATGCCTTGGTTCTAATAACTGGTATTGCCACCTCAAGTAGGCATTTCATATACAGTAGCTGTGTACCAGTCTTTGACATCAACTGGGAGGAGGTTGTTCCCATTCCTCCAGCTGTGTGAAGTTTTATAGGGTTGTCTTTCATATACTGCCCATTTTGAATCCCTCCCACCCCTCAGCAATTTAGAAGACTCAGGTACCATGTTTAACTTGGCCATTCCATAATTCTCTTTTTATTTCAGTCGTTCCTTTGTGGATTTATTGGTACGTTTAGGGTTATTGTCATGTTGCAAGGTCCACTTTTAGTTGAGCTTCATTCTTCTGGCAGTATAAGCACCATCTGGTATAATTAGGAGTTCATAGTGGTTTCTTTGATCTTTGTTACTTAGTATTGTTTAATCCTATTTTTATATTTTTCTTTTTTCTTCATCTTGTAAAGCCTTTTGAGCTACATCATTTGTATGAAAGCGTGCTATATAAATAAATGTTGTTGTTCTGGTCAAATGCTGTCTTTGGTTTTCGCCAAACATGTCTTTATGTATTGTGGCCAAATGAACTCTTTTTTGCTTCTCTGTTCAGTGCACATTGTTTCAGAATCCTGGTCTTTGCATAGGTGTTCAAAGGCAAACTTTAGTCATGCCCTGATATTCTTTCTGGACAGCTAAGGTTTTCTCCTGGTACACCTCCCATGTGGATATAATTTGTGTATCCTCTTTCTAATTCTGGTAGACTCATCTAATTAGATATCAACTGTGGGAAGAGCTACCTTTAGGCCAACAGGTTCCTGGGATTCTTTTTTTGTTGTGCCCTCAGGCTAAATTTGCTGACCATCCCAAACTAAATGTCTGAGGTATTGAGACAATAGTATTCTAATCACCTGATATGGTGCACCTAATTCTAATTTTAAATATTTGAGATTGTGGTAAATGTAGAGGTGCACTTTTGAATGCTTTTGTCAAACACAGTTCCTGCTCTCTCAGCTCTTATAAATTTTAACGTTTTCCTCGCTTTAAGTTCCCAATTAACACTAGAATTACCAGAGCCTACAAAAAAACTTGTTGATCTGTCCCACCTTAAATCGCTTATTAAATCCGTCCTCAACTCTCCGCCAGTGTCTTTTGTCCTGTTAATGTGCAGATTAAGAGCAGCAAGCAGCCAGTTGTTCCATCCCCCACCGCCGCAGGTCATGCACAAACTTCTCACAGCTCATGCCTTGATTGATTATCTGGGAGTAAAGTGGAGTTTTAGAGTGGATAAAATAGATCATTTTTGGAACACACGCATTTCATGTGTGTTCCGTTTCTACAGTAATCTGTATAAACACATTGTTAAAACAGAAACTTTTTCATATTTTAGTAATAAATGTTACAAAATGTAGGCATAAACTATAGAATATATGAGGGCTGATTTCCAAAGATCAAATAAACACTTTCACAAAAGGTTCAAGAATGATACGTCTCCCGTGAGTAGCGGTAAGATATGCTGTCACAGCATTCCTGCTGTGCCTCAGAGACTTGAGTTCAATTCCCAGCTGAGGAGAGTTTTTTTTTTTTTTTTTACCTCAAACGGACATAAAATTTATAAATTGGTTTGCACTGTCAATTAATGAGAACATTATATTTTCATGTGGGATGCTCCTTTTAAAATATTTTTTAACTACTGAGACTGCAATTAACATGAACAAGTGTCCTTATAACTGTTATTTTTAAGATCCATAACACACAGACAGACAGAGCACTGTGTAATAGAAAGACAGACAAACAGGCAGGGAAGGCACATGTACTTAAAGAAAAAAAAAAGATCTACATGTACGTTGTTTCTGCCGCACTGAATAAGCTCACGCGCTCTAACCCCTCCCCCTCTCCCCCAATCTGACTCTAAGTAACGCTTCCGCTGTTACTTTGAGTTAGATCAGAAGAGGCACGCAAACAGGCAGGCGGGTGGGGTTAGAGCGTACAAGATCCGTCTTCCCTACATTACGATGTGTGTACCTGTTGCAATGCGCACACTTTTCTATATGCTGTGGTTTCTATTACATTGAAAGGGCACTTGGCACTGACACAGTTTACTTTCCTGGTGAAGCGGCTACCTTGGAACAGATGCTTGTCGATGTTGCATCTTCCTTTTTTGAGTTTTATTTTCTCAATGACGATCACGCTGTGACCCCCCGCCCGCTCATTTTTCATTTAGTAGTGCTTTCTCTGTCTGTCTATTATACAATGAACTCCATCTATCTATATAGTAATAACAGTAATTTTATTATTATATAGCAGCTTCCCTGTCTGCCTATCATATAATGCCTTTCCTTCCTATCTATCTATATAACTATTCCCTTAGCTGTTTTTTGATATATCTATTATACAGTACTTTTCCCTGTTTATTTAGTGACTTCTCTGCCCGTTTGTCTGTCTCTCTATTATGCAGTGCTTTGTCTGTCTGTGTGTTATGGATCTTAAAAATAACAGTTATAAGGACACCTGTTCATGTTAATTGCAGTCTCAGTTGTTAAAAAATATTTTAAAAAGAGCATCCCACATGAAAATGTAACAATCTCATTAATCTGCACATTAACAGGACAAAAGACTCTGGGAGAGGTGAGGACGGATTTAAGTAGCGATTTAAGGTGGGACGGATCTACGAGTTTTTCCGTAGGCTCTGGTAATTCTAGCTTTAAAGAAGACGTATTATGTCCAAATCTTATTGAAGAATTTCATCACGAAGGGTTATCAACAGAATAAATGAGTACACGGGCAGTCCTAGCACTGAGAAACGATGAAGTCAAACGAATTAACGCCAAATATGTTGATCGGTTACATGGCAGATTGGTTAAATGTGTATCAATAGACTATGCTGAAACAGTTGGTGGTGATCATGCTGAAGATGAAAACATCAGCTTACAATATCCCGAAGAATATCTACAACCATTAACACTGTCTGGTGTTCCACCAAACGAATTACTGTAGAAAGAACGATGTATCCAAGAATGGTAATGTAGTAAATCTTCCGTGGATAACATCAGACAACAAAGGAGATTTTGATATGCCATTCATATTAAACCATTAACAGTTTCCCATTAGAATAGCTTTTGCAAAGACAATTAACAAATCTCAGAGCCAAAATTCGAAAAAGCCATTTTATTTAATAGTGAGAAAGAATATCTATATATGTTGTGTTGTCACGATGAAAGTCAAAACACAAAATTCAATGCGATATTGATGAAAATTTTATTCAAAAAATTGTTTTTACTGAAGTTTTACAGTAAAAGTGTAAGATTAAAAAATATTTGAGTGTTAATTTCAAAGCCAAACAGAACAAAATCGTATTACTCAACAAATAACTCTAATGCAACATGAAACATAATTTAATTTCAAGTATGTTTTACTATTTTTTAATATGGTTAATTACTCGCTGTAATGTAAAATAGTTCTATTATGCATATATAACAATTTCCATGAAAATAAAAATCTCTTTAAATTGTACATCCGCGTCCCCATACGTGAGCGGCAGAATCGCGAAGAGGCTAGCAGGTAGCGCAGGCTTGGGGGTTGGCAAGTCAAGCGAGCAGGGGGCAAAACCCTGTAGTTTATTTAAATTATGCAATATACTACAAAACGTAAATGTGGCATGATGCGTGTTATATTATATCATCTTAATCTATAGATACCATGTCAATGATGAGCAAAATCTTGATATACAGTCATATGAAAAAATTTGGGAACCCCTCTTAATTCTTTGGATTTTTGTGTATCATTGGCCTAGCTTTCAAAGTAGCAACTTCCTTTTAATATGTGACATACGTTATGGAAACAGCAGTATTTCAGTAGTGACATTAAGTTTATTGAATTAACAGAAAATATGCATCATTACAAAATTAGATTGGTGCAAAAATTTGGGCACCCCAACAGAGATATTACATCAATACTTAGTTGAGCCTTCTTTTGCAAATATAACAGCCTCTAGATGCCTCCTATAGCCTTTGATGAGTGTCTGGATTCTGGATGTAGGTATTTTTGACCATTCTTCCATACAAAATCTCTCCAGTTCAGTTATATTTGATGGCTATCGAGCATGTACACCCTGCTTCAAATCATCCCATAGATTTTCTATGATATTCAAGTTGGGGGCTGTGACGGCCATTCCAGAACGTTATATTTCTCCCTCTGCATGAATGCCTTTGTAGATTTTGAACTGTGTTTTGGGTCATTGTCTTGATGGAATATCCAACCCCTGCATAACTTCAACTTTGTGACTGATGCTTGAACGTTATCCTAAAGAATTTGTTGATATTGGGTTGAATTCATCAAACCCTCAACTTTAACAAGGGCCCCAGTCCCTGAACTAGCCACATAGCCCCACAGCCCCACAGCATGATGGAACCTTCACCAATTTTGACAGTAGGTAGCGGGTGTTTTTCTTGGAATGCATTGTTCTTCTTCAGCCATGCAAAGCGCTTTTTGCTATGACCAAATAACTCAATTTTTGTCTCATCAGTCTGAAACACTTTGTTCCAAAATGAATCTGGCTTGTCTAAATGAGCATTTGCATACAAGTGACTGTTTGTGGTATGAGTGCAGAAAGGGCTTCTTTCTCATCACCCTGCCATACAGATGTTATTGTGCAAATTGCACTGAATTGTAGAACGATGTACAGATACACCATCTGCAGCAAGATGTTCTTGCAGGTCTTTGGAGGTGATCTTTGGGTTGTCTGTAACCATTCTCACAATCCTGTGCATATGCTGCTCCTATATTTTTCTTGGCCTGCCAGACCTGGGTTTAACAGCAGCTGTGCCTGTGGCCTTCCATTTCCTGATTACATTCCTTACAGTTGAAACTGACAGTTTAAACCTCTGAGATAGCTTTTTGTAGCCTTCCCCTAAACCATGATACTGAACAATCTTTGTTTTCAGATCTTCTGAGAGTTGCTTTGAGGATCCCATGCTTTCACTCTTCAGTGGAGAGTCAAAGGGAAGCACAACTTGCAATTGACCACCTTAAATACCTTTTCTCATGATTGGACACACCTGTCTATGAAGTTCAAGGCTTAACGAGCTAATCCAACCAATTTGGTGTTGCAAGTAATTGAGCATTGAGTATTGAGCAGTTACATGCATTCAAATCAGCAAAATTACAAGGGGACCCACATTTGTGCACATCCAGTTTTTCACATTTGATTTAATTTCATACAACTAAATACTGTTTCACTAAAAATCTTTGTTCGGAAAACACCCCAGCACTCAGATGTTCATAGGAAATGAAAGACATACCACTGTTATCTTTTTTTTGTTGAAAGTGGAGTAAATTATTATGCAGGCTGAGAGGGGTTCCCAAACTTTTTCATATGACTGTATACACATATGTTAAAAAAGAAAAACCTTTTCATGGATTGTACTTACTTTTTCACATGACTGTATGGCTATTTTTCTTTCTCTTCCTTTGACATTTCATGCACTAAAGTTTCTTTCAAATATAATAACTATTTACAAACAATGAGTGTGTTTTCATAGGCAGTCTGACTTATTAATCCTTTTTGTGTATTAATTGGCTCAGTTAATAATAATTTAAGCAAAAAGTTTGACAAACTGGAAAACAAAAACTTAAAGCTTCCTCTAAGGGCCTTACCACATTCAAATGAAAAGGTGGACTAAAATAATTTTAATTTTTAATTCTTGCGGAAAAAAAACAAATTCTAGAAATTATGAAATTAAAACTAATACCTTACATTTTGCAAACTAATACATTTTTAAAGTAGAGTTTCTAGTTTAAGGAAGCACTGTAAGTTTTTCAGCAAAGAAATTTTGAAATGTTTGAAAATTAATATCTTTCAGATTATAGTCATACCACCTCTGAAATCCACAATGTTTTTTGGAATTCTGGATTAAAATGACTAAAATATCACTTTAAATTATATGCTGTCACTGACTCACCCAGGCAATCCAATGCTCAAATGTTTACTAACAAATGATTTCTTTTCTGCCATCAGATATTTTTATAAATGTTTTATTAAACTAGGTTGTAGAGTGTATTATGAAGTTTTTGAGGCTTACCAGTAATGTACTGTATATTGGGTTCGTCTACTCCCGCCTTTGAAGATCAACATGCACACAGATACATGCACATACTGTGGTGATACTATGCAGATAAAATCTTGAGCGGTGACAATTGCCCGTCATTCCGCAATATTCCACATAGGACTCTCTTCATAGGAACTCACTATCACCAGCACTAACAAACATGTGTATGCCCTCATGACACGCTTAAAAGAGTAACTCTGTTGGCTATATGCCACTTGCTAACCAAATTATGTCTTGCTTTTACCACAGTTGTTCTAATTATTGAGACGCTGAATAGCCTTGATAAATCCTGTGGGCATTTTTGCACACACTTGTTACCCTCTTATTTCAATCAGTCTGCATAAATGAAAAGAATAGAAAATGTAAAATCAATGTTTTATTAAAATATGACAATACCAAATTGAAGAAAATATAATAGAAAATAAAATAGGTAGTACAATCTGGATAAAAACAGTCTCAAAGCTTACTGAAAATCAGAAATATCAAGCTTATTGAAAATTACAGATCACAAATATATATAGGAAGAATTTACAAGAATGGATGTATACAATGCCTGTAATTAAATTCCTGTCAGTTCAGTTCGTCCTGATTTGTTTAAACAAAATAATTAAAAATGTAATTTAAACAATCTGTTGTTGGAAAAATAGATTTTCCACTCCAGGTCATAGAGTTATAGTGTACCATATGTCTGTGCTGTGAAACAAGACACACTAACTGGAAGCACACCCATACAATCCCTGTGAGTTCACTTATTGCAAAATTCAGCCACTTATTCATTTGAAAGGGGCATGATGGACTGTGGTCTGCTTAATGAATCCTGCCTGACTACACAACCTTAGAAACATGAGATAAGTATTAGCTTGTACTATTTGTATTGTTTCAAATTTGCTTATATTTCAAATAGCAGAACTATGAAATGGGTTTAATGCTGAAATAGAAGCTGTTTTGTGGTGTAGTCAGATCGGGAAGACTCAATACCATCTTAAAGTATACTTATAGCTCAGTACTGTGAGAACAGTATCACTTTGAATCTGACTGTTCCTGAATCATTGTATTATGTTGATAGATAGATAGATAGATACTTTATTAATCCCAAGGGGAAATTCACATAAACATGAAGTAAAATAATATAGGCAGGTAATTTATCCAAAAAGAAAACGAATTGTGAGAAAAACGTTTAATTTGTACACCATTTCAAAATCAGTTATGTTGTATAGTCATGATGAATCTCCATGGCTTTTGGATATGGCATTGAATCTTGCAATAAAAGATGTTTAAAGTCTACTATTAAAGCATGTAAATGTCTAATCTATATGAAAAAAGTGTCCTAAGTTTATAATAACTGAACCACAGAATCCAGATATACTGTATTTAATTTAAAACTATACTGCTGAAAAATGTGTCCACTCAGTGTTTTCTATCATCCATTGCAATTGCATTGGACATTGATATAATTATTCATTTAAATGTTTGAGGTTTAAACCTTTTGCCTCATCTACTGTCATAATTCTTTCTGCTATCAATGATCTTGACCCCCTCTCCCAACCTCCAAACCTTAACGATCTTTGTCATACATTCATCATTACGTAGTATGATAATCCAACATTCTTTTACACAATCTTTTGAAATAAACTACTAATAGGCAATAACAAGTTGAAAGTGTGGCTGGAAATGCATTTCAAACATCTTAAAAAGAATCATAGGTGTCTGAAAATGCATAAAGATATCTTAAAAAGATTCTAAGCTATCGTGAAATGATGCACTGCTCATTTTCAGATATGTGAAATGCATTTTAGTATACCTTGAGGTATGTTCTTATACATTGTGAGTTACCTTACAATAAATGTTTTGGCATTTTTAAGCATGTTAGATAGAATTCAAAATATTTCAAAATAACTTTTGTAAAATTGCCTGTGTTTTCAAAGGGTTTTCCTGTCTAATTTAAGATATCTTGAAATGTACCTCACATATCTCAGAATGGTGTGCCTGTTATTTTAAGATATCTGGAAGTGTAATCAAAATATTACAAATGTATTTCAGATATTTTCATATTGATTTAAGTCTAGGATACCTAAAATACATATTTAATTCTGCAGAGTTATATTCTGATGATACATTAACATCAGGTTGAATCTTTATAAACATTCTCAAGGGTTTGACTGGGAGGATTTGACCATTTGTGAGTGTGTCTTGTGATGAACTGGTGTCTTATCCAGGCTGTTCCCTTCTTTTCACCCAGTGCTACCAGGAGAGTCTCTGGCCTGACCACTAATCTTAAGTTAAATTAATTGGGTTTAATAGTGTTATGTTATGCTACCATGTGCAAATTATGAAGCAAACATTATCAATGTATGTATCAAGTCCCCATGTATTTATCTTTTTCCTTTTTATGTCAATTGTTTAAAAAAAAAAAAAGTTGCATAATAGTAATATTAGTGACTCTTGGCAGCACTGCATTATATACCTTTGTAGGTGGCAATCTGTTTACCGTCTCCATTTTAAAACAATTGCCTTCTTCTTTTCAGAATGTGCGTAGGCTCCTCCAGCATCCAAAAGTCACTAAATTAGATGCAGCACGGCTAGTGATGCTATATGCTCTGCGCTATGAGAAACACAGCAGCAATAACCTCCCAGGACTAATGGAGGACTTGAACAGAAAAGGGGTATCGGAAGAATACAGAAAGGTATGGCCTGCATTTAACCAGATTCATTAAGCTAAATATTTTATTTATTTACCTTGGCTTACCAACTTTAATTTTGAGAAGTTTTAACAATATACTCTGCTGACATCAAGATAATTCTAAGGTTGTAGTGTGTGTAGCTGTCCATCAAGACTATAGCCTGTTAGGTTTGAGAATATGTTTAGGTTTATCATAATATAAACTGACTCCTCTATGAGATTCATTGCAGTGATTGCTTGTGATTGATACGGGAGATGTAAAATTAAGATGTAATTTTACATCTGTTAGTGTACTGCAAGTATATATTAGAGAGAGAAAGTATGCAAATACAGAGCATAAAAATTCCCAGTATTTCTACTTTTGTATGAAAAAGCAATCACAATGTGAATGTCTCTACTTGTGATGAAGACAACTGTAGGTCTAAATCAAAATTAAAAGAATTTGCTGTCTTAATAAACAAATAAAGAACGTTTACAAATAAGTTATGCATTTACCCTGTTTAATTTTTTCAAAGTTTACTTGATCAACAAAATATGAGATCAGTTCTAATTAAGATATTTAACATTTAACTTTGAGCCTTCAGAAGGCTTAATTTTTTCTTAAGTAGATTACTGTAGAATCCGGAATATAAACTGAAAATTTCGTCCTAGATTTTTAGCTTGGATTTTGGGGGTCGGCTTATACAACGAGATGATGAAACCACAGCGATGAAGAAGTACGTTTGCATGCCGGTACTTTAAATTAAATAAAGAATTTATTCAAAAAAGTGTTTTAGTTGTTGATTTTATTAATAAAATTTATAATAAATTATCGGGAAGCTTAAAATAAAATACCGACTGTAAATGCCACTATAAAAAATCCTTGAATGAAGAAATTGCCAGTCCTCTTACCGCTGCCGTACAGTAATTAAGATGAATGAGTATCGTAATTGAATTTAAAGATTAGGATTAGTAAGATTTGATGAATAATTAGTTACTGTTCGGCATAGTAAGGTTCGATCCATTATGAAACAAAAAAAAAGATTTTATATTTAATGTATAATTATCATTTTATTTACAATGATCCCGGATAAATTATTATCCAATAGCACAGAGCAATTGAATACTGTTCACAAATAACTTCATAACAATACATGATTAATAATTCATATCAATTAGTTTACTAATTATCAGTTGAATAACAATTATATTGTCTTTGAGACACAATTGCCGCAGGTATATACACAATCGCTGACTAATTGTCATAGTTCAATCACTATGTAAACACTGAAACTCTCGTATACACTAATATATATGAATTTAATACTTACTACGCATTCAAATCCATTGAATTCCTCATCATCACTATCCTCCCCAACGAATAACACATTCCAGTCCTCTGGACAAATCATATCATCATACATGATGTACTCCTTGGTATCGTCGATAAGTTGGGCGAGAGGCACATCATCATCATCCATAACATATCATCTTCCGTACCATCCATGGCATTACTGATGGAACAGTTTTTTTTTTTTTATTAATTTTATTACAATCCATACATAGCAATCAAGTTTTTACAAAAAGAAGAATTATGTTAAGAACAGATCGATCCCCACCCCTGAGAGAGAGAGAGCAAGTCAAACTGCATAAAATTTAAGGCTTGTAAACATACCTAAATTAATAAATTCTCTGTGCTTTATAAACTTATTTTAAAATATTACTGATTAGATCCTGCCATGTTTTGAAAAAAAGTCTGTACGGATCCTCTGAGTATTTGATTTTTTCCAATTTCAAATAATATAACACATCGGTTTCCCACTGACTTAAAAGAGGAGAGTTTGGGTTCTTCCAGTTTATCAGAATAAGTCTGCGTGCCAAGAGTGTAGTGAATGCAATCACAATTTGTTTGTCCTTCTCCACTTTAAGCCCCTCTGGAAGAACCCCAAACATAGCTGTTAATGTTAGGTTAGGAGGGATTGTGAGTCCAAGGCTGTCTGAGAGGTAATTAAAAATTTTATGTATTACCAGGTATGTTTTTATTCACCAATAATGTTTTTAAAAATATAATACTGGTATACATAAACATTTACAGTCGACCCTTGATATACGACTGGCCTGACATGCGAACAACTTGATTTACGACCAAAATTTTTGTTTTGATTTACGACCAACATTTTGCGTTACGACCCTAATGCGGTCACGTGTATCCGCTTGCGCGATTGTAAACAAACAACCGAGAGCGTTAGTAAGCGTCAGTCGGAGCCCAGATACATGTGTTTGTGTATGTTTGTGGATGTAATTTCGGTCATTGCAGTGATTTTATCTATATATATATATATATATATAATTCACTAAGACCATGCAAGCAAGACACATAATTGCTAAGGAAGGAAGAGAAGGTAACGAAGGTAAAGAAAGCGATCAAAATCGAAACAAAGATGGAAATTGTGTGGAATTGTGAGAGTGCTGTTCGTGTGACCGATCTTGCTAATATGTACTGCATGTTGAAATCCACCATCTCAACAATTTTACAAAGAAAAGATTTGCATAAGGAGGCTCCTTCTAAACAATAACCACCTTGCGTTTCATTCTCCTCCTCCTCCCTTCCTGCAGCCCAAAGATGTCAAATTAAATGGTGAGTACATTATGAAATTGTTGTTTCTAGAATAGAATAGAATAGAATGCCTTTTATTGTCACTATACACATGTACAATAAGATTAAAGCAGCTCCTTCAGTGCAGACATATGTGTAGAACACAACAAGTAAATAAACAAATGGTGCGAAAAGATGCAAAGAAGTTGCAAAAAAAAAGTTCTGTATAGGGCTTGTATGGTTGTTTCATTAGCCTTAGCATAACGCCGGATCTGCGGCCCTGCTTCTGCTTCCTTTCCCTCCTCCATCTACGTCGTCTCCTAGACCCGATAACAATCCACAGAGAGCTCCCTGGTCTCGCTATGTTGTCTGGGATGTTGTGTGTGTGATGAAACACACTCGAAACAGATGTCTGGCTCTGGACACCGATGTCTATAAGGTTCTGACAGGCGTAGCGGATGTTCGCTGAACCGATCGTGCACAAACAAGCAAAAAAAAAAAGTACAAAAACAACAAAAAAGTGCACTGAAAAGGAGAGCCTTGAGCCGCTGCTACCATGCGCGCTGCCATGCTCCTAGCTTACCGTAGATCCCGGAATACAAGCCGACTCGGTATATTAGCCGACCCCCTTCTCTCCCTACTAAATTACATGTATTTGCCGATGATTGGTATTTAAGCCGACCCCCTTCTCCAAGCAAAATTTTTTTAATTTCCTTAAAAGTGTCTCTTCAGGTATATTTATCATGTTTATCGGCGAGAATTTGAGACTGCCGGCATTTTTGAAGGAAACCAGGAAGTGATTGCGGAGAAGTTTGGTAAAATGAAACCTTTGTGTTGAAACTATATACGCAAATATGATACATCGGCGGGTGGATTTCCAGAGACTCGTTATAAATTTGATTAACTTAAATATGTAATACAGTGGACCCTTGACTTACGAACTTAATTCGTTCGCGAAGGCTAACCCATAATGCGTTCCGAACCTCTCACTGCAACACTTACTTAACCTTTTCATAATAAAAAAGGGTTGTATAATGTGCATAATTTACCAAAACACCAATAATTTTTCTAATGTGCTAACCAAAAAGTTATAAAAAGTGCCTAGCCTACCAGAAGTAGGCTAGATTAAGCTAGGAGCATGGCGGCACGCATGGTAGCAGCAGCTCAGGGCTCTCCTTTTCAGTGCACTTTTTTTTTTTTTCCTGGTTTGTGCACGATCGGTTCGGCGAACATCTGCTACACCCGTCAGAACCTTATAGACATCGGTGTCCAGAGCCAGACATCTGTTTCGAGTGTTTTTCATCACACGCACAACATCCCAGACATCATAGCGAGACCAGCGGGCTCTCTGTGGATTGTTGTCGGGTCTAGGAGACGACACAGACGGAGGAGGGAAAGAAAGCAGAAGCAGGGCTGCATATCCGGCGTTATGCTAAGGCTAAAAAAACAACCATACAAGCCCTATGCAGAACTTTTTCTTTGCACTGAAGGAGCTGCTTTTAATCTAGAAACAACAATTTCATACTGTGCTCACCATTTAATTTGACATCTTTGGGCTGCAGGAAGGGAAGAGGAGGAGAATGAAACGGAAGGTGGTTATATTATATCATATTATATCAAATTTCCACACAATTTCCATCTTCATTTCGTTTGTGATCGCTTTCTTTACCTTCTCTTCCTTCCTTAGCAATTATGTGTCTTGCTTACATGGTCTTAATGAATTATACATATATACAGGCAAATCACTGCAATGACCGAAATTACATCCACAAACACATGTATCTGGGCTCCGACTGACGTTACTAACGCTCTCGGTTGTTTGTTTACAATCGCGCAAGCGGATACACGTGACCGCATCCGGTCGTAAATCAAAACAAAAATTTTTATTTTAAACTTCCCGATAATTTATTATAAATTATATTAATAAAATCAACAACTAAAACACTTTTTTTAATAAATTCTTTATTTCATTTAAAGTACCGGCATGCAAAGTTACTTCATCTGAAAGATGGCTCTATGGTTTCGTCATTATTTACTTCCGTATTCATCGGCAAAACCGGCATTGCGCTGGAAATCTTGAATCTGAAACTATACTTGTTGTATAAACCGACCCCCAAACTCCAAGCCAAAAATCTAGGACGAAATTCTTGGCTTATATAACGGGATCTACGGTAATCTAGCTTACTTCTGGTAGGCTAGGCAATTTTTATAACTTTTTGGTTAGTACATGGTGTTTTGGTAAATTGTGCACATTATACAACCCTTTTTATTATGAAAAGGTTAACAACAACATTTATTTATATAGCACGTTTTCATACAAAAAGTAGCTCAAAATGCTTTACATAATAAAGAATAGAAAAATAAAAGACACAATAAGAAAACAAAATAAGTAAGTGTTGCAGTGGGAGGTTCAGAATGCATTATGGGTATTCCCATTATTTCTTATAGGAAAAATAGTCTTGACTTACAACCAACTTGAGTTACAACCAGCCCTCACAAACGAATTAAGTTCGCAAGTCAAGGGTCCACTGTATTACATATTTAAGTTAATCAAATTTATAACGAGTCTCCGGAAATCCACCAGCCGATGTACCGTATTTGTGTATATAGTTTCAACACAAAGGTTTCATTTTACCAAACTTCTCTGCAATCACTTCCTGGTTTCCATCAAAAATGCCTGCAGTCTCAAATTCTCGCCGATAAACATGATAAATATACCTGAAGAGACACTTTTAAGGAAATTTAGAAAATTTTGCTTGGAGAAGGGGGTCGGCTTAAATACCGGTCATTGGCAAATACATGTAATTTAGTAGGTAGAAAAGGGGGTTGGCTTATATACCGAGTTGGCTTATATTCCAGGATCTATGGTATACACTATTTTTCAAATAGAGTGCATTTTAAGAAATGTTTATGTACAATTATGTTTTGCTAATTAAAACTTTGGGTTAAGTTGATATTTATTTATATATTACCACTATATATATTTTATAGTTACCTGCTTCAAACATTCAGTACCCAAATCTTAAATTAAATAATAGATGGTTAATATGAAGAAGAAATAATAAGATCATGATCACATAAAGACCAAAATTAATCTTGCATACACAAATAAAAATGGACTGCTTTGTGGCTTCTGCTTTAATACAGTAATAATGGTCTTTAGGTTCAAAATTTAACACTTTTCTGTTTGCTTTTTTTTTTTTTTTTTTAATTTTCTGGATCAGATTTTCACCAAAAACACCAAGAATCCTTCAAAGAAAGTAACAGACGGTTAAAGAAGATTCAGAATATTACTTTTGAGAGTACAATTTAATTAGTCACTGAGAAACTAAAATGTATTGCACCTCACACTCTTTGAGTATATGTATCCAAGTTAAGTGGTGAAAGATACTATGTTTAAACCAAGATCAATATTTTCTTTCTTCCAAATCACTTTCTTCATCCTTTAAGATAAGTGTGAAGTTTCTGTAACTTTGTAGATTGCTTAGTCAAATAAAAGATATTGATTTCTTTGGGAAGGATACAAACACAATGATTATTGTAGAAAGAAGTAGAAAGTTTTAGTAGATGACGACTTTCTTTTTTCATTTTGTATTTTTAAGTAGTAACTTAGCCTGCACTTTCTTCTTAGCTATCCTAATGTGTTATTTGTGCCAGTACTGTACTTGAGAAACCTTTGCACAAAAGCAGTAATCTTGAAATTGATGTCTGAAAAACTGCATTTTGTCAGCTTAAGTTATTTTAAATTTCTTTTTTAATCGGAGTGTTTACTTCAGGTCTCTGTTGGCTTATATTAGAAATAGCAAAATACCCGCGCTTCGCAGAGGAGAAGTAGTATGTTAAAGAAGCAATGAAAAAGAAAAGGAAACATTTTGAAAATAACGTAACATGATTGTCAATGTAATTGTTTTGTCACTGTTGTGAGTGGTGAGTGTTGCTGTCATATATATATATATATATTTACACACACACATAAACATATATATACATATCTATACATATACACATATATATATACACACACACACATATATACATACATATATATATCTACATATATACACATACATATACATACACACATACATACATACACACACATATATACACACAAATACATATATATATACACACATACACACACACACACACACATATATATACATATACATACATATCTACATATATACACACACAGCTATTTCGTATCAGTGCAATACGCTGCTTGTTAAAAGGATAACTCCGCTCTTACGTGCAAGTCTGCGTGGATATTATGAACTATCGTATTTGTTCAAGTTCTATTTAATTTTAAATAGAAGGAATTTTTATTTAGTCGACAGAAATATCTTTGGTAGGAATGGTAAAAACAGACATGAATATTATTCGTGAATAAATCAACTCAAACCTTAAACAACTTATAATATTTTGCTCTCCATAAAAATATATCCTGTCTAAATTATACAAGTTAGAAATAAAGTAAACGTTAAAAGAACAAACATTCAAATTTCTTTACTCTTATGTAATTTTATATAAAAAATAAACTTAGATTTTAAATATCCCAAAAGATTTTGCTCTCCATAAAAATATATCCTGTCAAAATTATACAAATTCAAATATGAACATGCTGCATAACAAAACCTGGAAATATAAATAAAATGTGTTCCTTTCAGCAATAACAAATCAAATCATTCAGTTGTCTTTGCTCATATGTCATTTTAGAGCTGGACGCCTGGCATCTTTTTGGCAACAAGTTCGTTTATGTTTGGTGTGAGGTTCTGTGTTGTGGAGATTCTCAGGATGGATTGCAGGTGCTCATCAGTGAGGCGACTCCTGTGTGCTGTTTTGTTAGTCTTTATCACTGAGAAGAGCTTCTCACACAGATATGTGCTACCAAACATGCACAAGGTTCGAGCCGCATGTAGACGGACTTTTTGTTCTTCAAAGTCACCAAAGCGCCGTGCAAACTCAGTGCGCTCAGTTTATCAGCAAAGTGCGTATTTGGGAACACCGTAGTGACGACTTGGTTTAACATTACTTGGCAACAGGGAAAGTGGGGCAAGTTGCACTGGTGCATTTGTGTCTCCCATAAAAGCAGCTTCACTTGAAATCACTTTGTGATTGTGCACGGTAAAAGCGTCCGCTGAAGTGTCAGATTCTTATTTAATTCTTCTGCTTTCTGTATCTTCTGCATTGCATTCAGGTCTTTCAGGTTACCCTGATGTTTTGTCTCATAGTGCCGTCTTAGATTAAATTCTGTAATTACAGCCACATTAGCTCCACAAATGAGACACACGGGTTCAGTAAACATATACTCAGCCTCCCATCGGTTTTAAAGGCTCTATTTTCAGAATCAACTTTTCTCTTCAGCATCGTGTGAGCTAGCTTCGCAATAACTTGCAGCATCATAAGCTAGACTTGATTAGCGCGTAAGTGTTGGCAAGGCAGCTGAAGCGCTGCATTATGGGATCTGTAGTTTATTGTGTTACCAGCGCTTCATATACCGGGCCATTAATAACAATAATACAGTATATAAAATGATCTGGGGCGGATATAATTACGCGGGCGGATGTGGCCCGCGCCCTTGAGTTTGACACATATGGACTAAATAGAACTTGAAAAGATATATTTTTCAAATGTGATCGCAAATTCAGATAGAGTTGGCCACTACAGCCTGCATGCCTCAATAAGTCATCCTCCCTCGCTCTTACTTTTTACCGTTCATCTAATGAATACACTGAGTATGGCTTTACCAAAACAATCATTGATGGCGAATAAAGTATCCATTATTGAGTATGTAGATCGGGTATATATATATATATATATATATATATATACCCGCGTATCGCAGCGAGTAGTGTGTTAAAAAGCTAGAAAAGAAAAGGGAACATTTTAAAAATAGCGTAACATGACTGTCAATATACAGTATTTGTTTTGTGAGTGTTACTGAGTGTTGCTGTCATCAAGGATTTGATTATCATTATTTCTTTCAATCAGGTTCGTATTTGTAGGATGTGTTGTGTTCAAGTTACATTCCGTGTTTGTCAATCGTTGTAAAGATGACAGGTTTCATTCATCGATTCGTTTCTTACTGCATCAATAAACAGCTCGTCTTCTTCTTTATCTGAGACCTGACACACTGCATGCACGGGTTTTTTACACTGTCTTCCTTTAGCGGGACATTGACTTTTTCCACGTGTGCTTTGTTTCCACAGTAGCTGGATTTATGAATATGCTTGTATGTATCAGGCGCTTCATATTTTTGCTGCCTTTTCAATTGTGTAATTCGTTTTTGTTCAGCCTCTTTGGAACTGTTGCTTTTTCTGTGCACTCGTCAGTTCACGTGAGCCGCTCGGTGTACATGCATCGAAGGTTCCCAGCTGTGCTGGTGCCATCTCGTGCTATGTCCATGGCTGTATTTAATGTTACCTTAGTCCTGGCACTTAAAACTTTCTCTGCAGTTTAAGCTGAGTTTGTGCCAAACACCACCCTGACCATCTCATCTTCCTCTGCATAAGCACAGTCCTTCACCCGTGAATATTTACCCGTGGCAGTTTGCTATTGGATTGCCGCTGACGGACGGCCTTATATGGGCAGGCACTAAATTACAAGCCAGCGCAGCCTGTCTATGAACTTAATTTAAAGTGTAGGTTTACATCGTGCTTTGTTTCAGTAGCAGAACTCATGAATATGGTTGTATATGTCACTCGCTTCGCTTCTTATTGTTTAGCTGCCTTCTCAATTATATAATGCATGTTTTCTTCAGCCTTTTGGGTCTTCCTGGTTTTCTATGTACTGCGTGATTACGTGGAAGGCGTGATGATGTCACACGAAACTCCACCCCCACGGGTTTCAAGCTCATCTCCATTACAGTAAATGGAGAAAAACAGCTTCCAGTTATGACCATTACGCATAGAATTTTGATATGAAACCTGCCCAACTTTTGTAAGGAAGCTGTAAGGAATAACCTGCCAAATTTCAGCCTTCTACCTACGGGAAGTTGGAGAATTAGTGATGAGTCAGTCAGTCAGTGGCGGCGGTGAGCGGCGGTGAGTGAGTGAGTGAGTGAGTGAGTGAGTGAGTGAGTGAGTGAGTGAGTGAGTGAGTGAGTGAGTGAGTGAGTGAGTGAGTGAGTGAGTGAGGGCTTTGCCGTTTATTAGTATAGATTAATAAAAAGTGTGGCTTACGTTGAGTGCTGACTGTGATGGCAGTGGATGCTTTTGCTCCAATCACCCCATGTTTTTAACCCCTTCCATTATTTCACCCCTCAACAACAGCTACTTATCTAAACTATTGGAAGATCTTATTCACCAGTCCGCATCAAAAAATGTCCCAGGTGTAACACAGAAATTGTTCAGAATCCTTTGATTCACTGAAGAAAATCTCCAAAACCTCTGGTAGATGTCCGCGAGTTAGGCTTCACATGCTGAGAGATAATGAAAGATCTGCCTATGGAATGTAGATATGCTCTTGATGCCAATATGAAAGCACACTTTACAGAACTGCAAGCTAAAATTACCAGCATTAAGTCTGATAAATCCCAAATCAAAAAATAGCTTTCAGGATAAGGAAACACTACCTTAGAAACTGAAAAGGATAATCAAATATTCTCTGAGCACTCAGATTCAGCAAAGCCCTATGTTTTCCTCATATGGATCCTGATATAGGTGGACTAAAAGCTGAAACCTTCTATGTATGTGGCTTTATACCATTTAGTCCTTGGTTGTTCTGGTATATATTGTATGTACACTGCAAGAATCTTCTAAGGAAGTATTATTTGTACTGTTATTGAAGTGTTTTGCCTTCCGCTAATCTCACTGTGCCAGGGTTTTAATGTTAATTCCCTCCCATAGAAATTGCTTGTTAATTTAGTTTTGACTTTAGCAGTTATATTTAATCTTTTGTTTGGGTTTGTATGTAATTGCTTATCTGTGAGTGAGGGAGGGGATGATTGTTCTAAGGGTAATTTCTGTTCTGTTTAAGCTTACTGTGACCCTTTTGCTGCAGTTGTTTTATCAATCAATCAATCAATTAATCAAAATCTTTATTGTCATTGTAGCAATAAGACATTGTACAATGTAGAGAAAAGTCAAGCAAAATGACACCTTTTCTTGGCTAACTAAAAAGATTACAATATGCAAGCTTTCGAGGCAACTCAGGCCCCTTCTTCAGGCAAGATGTATTGTATTGTAAACATGAAGGTGCACTAGGTCAGATTGACCACTTAGCAGCAGTTAATATGTTGATGGCTGAAGGATAGAAACTGTTTCTCAGTCTATTTATCTTAGTTTTTATGGATCTGAAACGTCTGCCTGAAGGCAGGCATTCAAACAATGCATGTCCTGGGTGTGATGGGTCCTGAAGAATTTTCTTGACGTTCCTGAGACAACAGGAACTGTGTAGTCCTTCTGGTGAGGGGAGAGGACAGCCGGCTACCCGCTGGGCGACTTTAATGACCCTGTGCTAGTGTGCAGCTGGAGAACCACGTACAGAGACAGTAGGCCAGGATGCTCTCTACTGTGCAGCGATAAAAGGACACCAGCAGTTTCACAGGGATGTTGTTCTTCCCGAGAACCCTCAGGAAGTATAGTCTCTTTTGGGCATTCTTCACTACCTCAGTAGTGTGTGTTCCCCAGGTCAAGTCCTCCCTAATGGTGACTCCCAAGAAGCGGAAGTCTGAGACCGTCTTTACACAGTTCCCATTGATGATGAGTGGCTGGATGTGTCTGCCTTCTTCCTGAAGTCCATGATGAGCTCCTTGGTCTTGGCTATATTTAGGAGCAAGTTGTTATTCCTACACCACGTTGTCAGCTGCTCCACCTCATCCCTATAGGCGGACTCTTAACCAACGCCCATCCCCCCCGAGATGAGCGCTGGTACCATGGTATCATCAGCGTACTTAACAATGGTGTTACTGTGGTGGGCAGGAATGCAATTGTGGGTGTAGAGGGTATAGAGCAGGGGGCTCAGCTCACAGCCCTGTGGGGAGCCAGTGCTGAGGCTGATGGGTGTGGAGAAGTAGGGGCCCACTCTAACCCTCTGAGTGCAATCACTCAGGAAGTCCTTGATCCAAAGGCAGGTGGAGTGTGGAAGTCCTATGTCTGTCAATTTGGTCACCAGTCTGTGGGGTAAGATGGTATTCAAGGCAGAGCTGAAGTCTATGAAGAGCAGCCATGTGTAGCTCCCCTGCTCCTCCAGATGGGACAGAACAGCATGGAGAACAGTTGGCACAT
>NC_053154.1:172867731-172870231 GCF_016835505.1 Polypterus senegalus
TAAACCCGTAGATGATGCAGTAGGAAAGGAACAACCCTCTGATGCTGAACAAGCCTTTGTAGACAGATCAATAGGAAAGCAAGGTGTAAAGCTTAAGTTTAAATTACGTTCATAGACACGCTGCCGCTAAATATTCACAGGCAAATCCATAAGTTAATACTGGGAATGCCTGTTAAACATCTTAGATTCGCGAGTACCGATTTGGGTAGTGATCACTTCAGTGAATGAAACCTGTTATCTTTACAACAGTTGACAACGAAGATGAGATTGTCAGGGATAGACTAGACAAACACGGAATGTAACTTGAAAACAACACATCCTCCAAATACGAACTTGATTGAAAGAAATAATGATAATCAAATCCTTGATGACAGCAACACTCATAACAGTCACAAATCAATTACATTGACAATCATGTTACGTTATTTTTAAAATGTTTCCTTTTCTTTTTCATAACTTCTTTAACACAGTACTTCTCTGCTGCAAAGCGCGGTTATTTTGCTAGTACAGTAATCCCTCCTCGATCGCGGGGGTTGTGTTCCAGAACCCCCTCCAATAGATGAAAATCCGCGAAGTAGAAACCATATGTTTGTATGGTTATTTTTATATATTTTAAGCCCTTATAAACTCTCCCACACTGTTAACATTATTAGAGCCCTCTAGACATGAAATAACACCCTTTAGTCAAAAGTTTAAACTGTGGTCCATGACAAGACAGAGATGACAGTTCTTTCTCACAATTAAAAGAATGCAGATATATCTTCTCTTCAAAGGAGTGCGCGCATCAGGAGCAGAGAATTTCAGAGAGAAAGAGCGCTCGCTAAGAAAAGCAAACAATCAAAAAATCAATACGTGCTTTTGTGCTTTTAAGTATGCCAAAGCACTGCGATAAAGCAGCATTTTTTAGAGGAGCGTCCGTATCCTCTAGGCAAACAGCCTCTGTGCAAACAGCCCCTCTGCTCACACCCCCTCCTTCAGGCAGAGAGAGTGAGAGAGACATAGAAAAGCAAACAATCAAGCACCGCGCGGGAAGCATATGGTATATCATTGAGGAGTTTTAGTTAAAATGTAATACATGCTCCGATTGGGTAGCTTCTAAGCCATCCGCCAATAGCGTCCCTTGTATGAAATCAATTTACCATAAATCTGTGGCAGAACGACGGGCATTAAGCAAACTCCTGTCAATCATGAATAATCCACTGCATCCACTGAACAGTGTCATCTCCAGGCAGAGGAGTAGCTTCAGTGACAGACTTTTGTCACTGTCCTGCTCCACTGACAGACTGAGGAGATCGTTCCTCCCCCACACTATGGGACTCTTCAGTTCCACCCTGGGGAGTAAATGCTAACATTACTCAGTTATTGTCTGCTTTTGTTATTTTTATTTTTTTCATTTTTTCATTTTTATTACTATTTAATTTAATATTTTTCTTTGTATCAGTATACTGCTGCTGGATTATGTGAATTTCCCCTTGGGATTAATAAAGTATCTATCTATCTAAATTAAAAGACCCATTGTCCGCAGAAATCCGCGAACCAGCGAAAAATCTGTGATATATATTTAGATATGTTTGCATTTAAAATATATACACACTTACCTAAAGGATTATTAGGAACACCATACTAATACAGTGTTTGACCCCCTTTTGCCTTCAGAACTGCCTTAATTCTACTTGGCATTGATTCAACAAGGTGCTAACAGCATTCTTTAGAAATGTTGGCCCATATTGATAGGATAGCATCTTGCAGTTGATGGAGATTTGTGGGATGCACATCCAGGGCATTAAGCTCTGTTCCACCACATCCCAAAGATGCTCTATTGGGTTGAGATCTGGTGACTGTGGGGGCCATTTTAGTACAGTGAACTCATTGTCATGTTCGAGAAACCAATTTGAAATGATTCAAGCTTTGTGACATGGTGCATTATCCTGCTGGAAGTAGCCATCAGAGGATGGGTACATGGTGGTCATGAAGGGATGGACATGGTCAGAAACAATGCTCAGGTAGCCCGTGGCATTTAAACGATGCCCAATTGGCACTAAGGGGCCTAAAGTGTGCCAAGAAAACATCCCCCACACCATTACACCACCACCAGCAGCCTGCACAGTGGTAACAAGGCATGATGGATCCATGTTCTCATTCTGTTTACGCCAAATTCTGACTCTACCATTTGAATGTCTCAACAGAAATCGAAACTCATCAGACCAGGCAACATTTTTCCAGTCTTCAACTGTCCAATTTTGGTGAGCTCGTGCAAATTGTATCCTCTTTTTCCTATTTGTAGTGGAGATGAGTGGTACCCGGTGGGGTCTTCTGCTGTTGTAGCCCATCCGCCTCAAGGTTGTGCATGTTGTGGCTTCACAAATGCTTTGCTGCATACCTCGGTTGTAACGAGTGGTTATTTCAGTCAAAGTTGCTCTTCTATCAGCTTGAATCAGTCGGCCCATTCTCCTCTGACCTCTAGCATCACAAGGCATTTTCGCCCACAGGACTGCCGCAT